>NC_088327.1:18470000-18580000 GCF_036884655.1 Musa acuminata AAA Group | reverse complement strand
TATATATGTATATAATATATACATATATATGTATACAATATATATATATATTGTATACATATATATATATATATTATATACATATATATATATATATATATATTGTATACATATATATATATATATTGTATACATATATATATATATATATCGTATACATATATATATATATATATATATATATATATATATATATATATATATATATATGTATACAAATATATATACATATCTAGTAGGTATATAATCAATCACACATCATATGGGTAATCACACCAAATGATCATGGACCATATCCTAATATGATCAAGCCCGAGCTAGTGAGCTTGATCACTCACATCAAGATCAATGTATGTAATGGTGCATCTCCATGCCTAGTGATCATCCATCTCGTCATCGTCGGTTCCATCAGCATCTTGGTGCATCTTCATACATTACGATCATTCATCTTAGTCTCGTAGGTTCCACTATCATTTCCATGCTCCTGTTGGGCCTTCTGATGTAATTACAACTTAATCATAGGCATGTAGGCCCAACAATAAATAAGAAATAAATTAGAGGCTCATAGGCCTCAATAATAATAATAATCACATCACACGATCCATGATCATCTGTCCACATCATATACCACATGTACATATTGTTAGGATCAAGAGTGGCACTAAAATAGGGAGGGGGTCAATTAGTGCATCGAAAAAATTACATCGATTTGAAAATCTTCATATGATAAAATTCGATTCTAATGAAAACTGTTTATTTTTCTTAAGTCAGTAGATAAGAGGGGATTTGGATAGTTTGTAATGAAGTAAAGTTGAATGCAGTAAAGAGATTAAGCAGTAAGGAATGAACACACTGGAATTTATAGTGGTTCGATCGTTGTGACCTACATCCACTTCTGATTTCTCCTCCTGCTTGGGCCTTAAATCTAGCCCAAACTAGTCTAATTGCGGGCCCAATTGGCCCCTAATAGAATTAGTGGAATTACCTCATAAATCTAACCTTAATTATATGCTAACTATGGTTCATAAGGCAAATACTAAGCAAATCAAGTCCGGTTAGTCTAGGTTTCTTTCAGCGATCTTCTGACGAACTTTCGACGATCTCTCGTTAATGTTCCAATGGGTGAGTTCCGATGAGCTTCTTTGTCAAGCTCTTGGACTTCTCAGTTAATTCCGGTAAAACTTTGGATAAACGTCCAAATTTCCGACGAACTCTTGAACTCCCAACGAAATCTTGATCTTAACTCTAGCACTTCATTTTGCTTTATGCCTTGATTGCTATCGTAGTTAATCTTGCATACTTTTCTTAACATATAGAATTGATCAAATAATTTACCAATTGATTTCATCTTCAAAATCTGAGATTCAACAATCTCTCCTTTTTTGATGATAGAAATCAATTGATGATAAAGTTAATCTTAACTCCCCCTATCAATATACCATACTTGAGAAAAGACACTGTTAAATTCAAGGCCTTTGAATTCATACATCAAACTAATAAGTTATATTCATTTAAACTTATCAACATGCATATCATGATACTTATCATGATTTACCAATTCAAAATATGATACCATATATTTATTAATAAAAATGATGTTAAGGCATGACATCTATTTTCAAGTCCAATGATGATAGACAATTATCATTTTCAAGTATGATACGAATTTCAAATATAAAATTTAGCAAGATGACAATTTTCGATAAAAGATGGCAATTCATCATTTTGAGGCATGATATCAATTGTAAATAGTAAGTTATGCTCATGATACCTTATCATAATGATAGACAATTATCAAGCATTCATGAAATATTTCAAGTATCTATAACACATATGATGCATATGAAATAATTTTGATATGTTTCAAGTATTTCCGATGTGTTGCGATGTATTTGATGATTCTAATTATATTTCAAGCATTCATAAAACATACAAGCATTTACGATAAGATACATTTTATATATTTATCTCAATCATTCATAATGCTAATTTGTCATCAATTTACCATATTTCTCCCCCTTTGTCATCAACATAAAGGAGAACCATTCAACAATGAAAGTATAGTAAAAAATAATTCAAGCAAGTTCCACACCAATTTATCCAAGTTAGCAAAAATGAGAAGTTAAGCAAAAACTTTACATGATAACTACTTTTGGATAAGCTAACATTTTTACTTTGGATGCGCAAAAGCTTTTTGTGGTTCTTCTTGAGATGTGCAAATTTCTTTCTCCCTTTGTCATAAAAATAAGAAGAAGAGGAAGAAGAGTATGGAAGGAATTCATCAAGAACCAAATTCATGAAAGGATTTTAACCAAGTCAAATGAAAATAAATGAGTTTCATTAAATCAAGCTTCTAGTTCAACAAGGAGAAGGGATTTATGAAAAGAATCAAGATATCCATACGAAATCAAATCCCCATTCTTGCAAGTGATCATCACATACTAAAAATTCATAAAATTTTTCTTTCATGAGAAGAGTAAGGAGCATCAAATGTAGGATCAAAAATCCATGAATAAAACTTCATAAATCAAATCTATTTCTCATTAAAAAATATATCAAAAATCATTAAGTTGGTAGAGCAATGGTATGAAATAAATTTTATACCAAGTAAATTGATAATCCGAATTTCATGAAAGCTTTTAAAAAAAATCGAGAAAGTTCGGAAAAGATATATAACAAACTCATGTATTCGGACAATTTAACATCCCTAACTTTATAAATAACAATATATCAAGTTTTAAATACCAAATGTTGAAACTTTTCTTTTGTAAATATCACAAGAAAGAAAATGTTCTTGATTTAAAAAGACAACTAAGAAATTTGAAGAATGTATCAAGGAATTTATGCCTTCAAAAGATTTATCAAGTCTAGTTCTTAGAGTGATGCAAGCATTAAACCATCATCAAGAAGTACATCATAATATTGAAAAGCACATGGCGTCAAAGGGTACATTATAGAATGTAAGAAGTATAATATATCAAAGAGTACAACTCATCATGGTACTTTTTAGTTCTCTACTCCCTTTTATCATCAAAAAGAAATACATAACCTATTTGGGTAGTGGTAAATCAAAATGTCTAAATAAAGTATTCAGTTATCGATGAATTTGCTGCATCCTAGTTAAGATTTGATCTTAGCGTAGTTCAATTTGATCTTGACGTAGTTCAATTCGATCCAATCGAGTCACTATTGGATCGGTAGATGAAGAGGGTGCTTGCTCTGTTGGAGGTACTATCTCAAGGGGACTGGTAGAAGAATAATGACTTTCCCTGTAGATAAGTATTTCTGGTTCTGATTCAGGTGGGGGAAGTTCAATCTTTCTAGGTAATCTAGTCCAGATTTCATTTCTTACTATGCATCTTAATCTCCTTAATAGGTTTTCATTGATGACATTGAATCGATCTAGTTTTAAGGTTTCTTCATCAAATGGAATAACTATGTTATGTGCACACATTAGTCTAGTGATTAAACCACCATAATGAAGCATCATATCTTTTGTTGATAGTTCAATCATGTTTTATTTTATCAGATATCCAAAATAGTTATCGTGTCCTCTCATAATCCAATACACTGTTTCTAATTCTATTTGACTAACTTCATCATGATAGTGTTGCTTTAGAAGTAGGATACTTATCACTATGTGATGTAGTAATTCTATGCTAAAGGGTAGCAAATGTTCACAACTTTTTTGAACAATGGAAAGATTTGGGTTACCAAAGATAGTTCATAATGCCTCAGAATACGTAACCCCAACTGATTCTTCATCCCATAGCCCTCTAAAGTAACAACCTCTTTTATTCTCAGGAATTCCTATAAAGTTACAAATTATACTATTCATGATAGGTATGTGATGCCCTAAGAGATAAGTGGACACCCTATCATTTTCATCTACTTGTAAGTTGTTATAAAACAACCGAACAAATCTAGGATAAATGGGTTCACTTATTAGGAGGATTGGAAGGACATCTAAGTTGGCAAACCATTAAATTGGTTCTAAATTATCCATTTCTCCTAGATCTACATATTTTCCCTTATGAATATTTCTAGATTCAAAGGTTGGTAATTTAAGGGCTTGTTGGGGGGAATCAAAAGAGTGTGGAATCATATGTTTCATCTACTCTCTTCTTACCTTTGTCCTTTAAGGATCTTCTAGATGCCATGGAACTAGAAAAGTTTATGAGGATTACCCTTGTAGTGATCTCTTGAAATGTTGAGATTGATCTTTAGATTTGCAAGAGATGAGGGTTTTCTTGAGTTTCTAGAGGAAGAGCAAGGAGAAAAAGAGATGGAGAAAGGTTTAGAGGTGTGGGAAAGAGGTCTAGGAAGGCTTGGGGGCAATTCTACTGCTAGCCCTAAAAGCCCTTTTATCGGGCATAGTTGCAGGTGATGGTACTGTCAGCTGGGCGGTGCTACCGCCTATGGGCAGTATGCTCTAGCGATGCCACCGCCAGACCAGTGGTACTACCACTGGTGCACTATCTTCAGCCCATTTTCAAGTTGCAATTTCACCTTTCAACCTAGCAGCTATATTTAGTATTCGAGTCATCACTTTGTGCTTATGGAAAGTACAAGCTTCGTAATACTTTTATAAGCCAATACTTTTCTATCTATGTGTATTAATAATTCAATCATACAAACTATAAATATCAGAAATCCTTTTAATCATTCTCCACTAGTGCTCAACCTCTCCTTCCAACATAAAGGCAGCAAGAGAAACCTTATAATCATCAGGGCAATTTACGACATCAAATATTTGTTAGGATCGAGAGCACTAAGAGGGGGGGGTGAATTAGTGCAGCGGAAATTTTACAGCGATTAAAACCGAAAGCTGCGTTCGTTCGATAGAAACTATTATGATGCAAAAGCTGATTCACAGTTTGTATCTAAGTGCAGTTTGCATCTAAGCGCAGATTGCGTCTAAGCGCAGTTTGCGTCTAAACACGGTTTGCGTCTAAACACAATTTGCGTCTAAGCGCAGTTTGCGTCTAAACACAGTTTGCGTCTAAGCGCAGTTTACGTCTAAACGCAGTTTGCGTCTAAACGCAGTTTGCGTCTAAGCGCAGTTTACGTCTAAACGCAGTTTGCGTCTAAACGCAATTTGCGTCTAAACGTAGATGACAGTTTGCAGTTCTAAATGAAATCAAGACGTAAACGTAAACTGCACAGAACCTTGTTCATAAAAGCACAGAAGACAGTTTGCAGTTGTAAATGAAATCAAGACGTAAACGTAAACTGCACAGAACCTTGTTCGTAAAAAAGCGCAGAAGACAGTTTGCAGTTTGTAGATGGAATCAAGACGTAAACGTAAACTGCACAGAATTCGTTCGTAAAAGCGCAGAGAGCAGTTTGCAGTTTGTAAATGGAATTAAGACATGAACGTAAACTGCACAGAACTCGTTCGTAAAAGCGCAGAGAGCAGTAGCTATGTAGGAGGTTTGCAGTAATGATAAAGTGCTCAAAATAAACGCAAACCAGAGATTTAGAGTGGTTCGGTCAGTCTTGACCTACTCCACTTTTGGCTTCCTCCACCGATGAGGTTACCGACGTCAACTAGAGGCCTTCCTTCAATAGGCGAAGGCCAACTACCCTCTTACAGATTCACTCCTTTTGACGGGCTTAGGAGACAACCCTTACAGATGTTTTCTCTCCTCTCTTTACAACTCAAACTTGAAGAACAGAAGGAGGAGGAAAACTAGCAGTTTTGAGCTCTAAGAACCACTGAAAAGATCAAGATTTCGGGTAAGTTCTTGCTATCTCAGTGCTGAATGGGTGGGGTATTTATAGGCCCCAACCCAATTCAAATTTGGAGCTCAAAACGATCAAATCCCGGAATTCCGGGATCAGGCGGTTGCACCTCCTGACTGGAGAGGTTGCACCGCCTGGCAGAGCTCGAAGACTGAGCCCAAGCGGTGCCACCTCTTGACTGAGGCGGTTGCACCTCTTTTGCTAGAGCTCGAAGACCGAGCTCAGGCGATGCCACCTCTTTGTCAGGGAGGTTGCACCGCCCAGTCTTGCTCGAAGACTGAGCTCAGGCGGTGCCACCTCCTGGCTGGGGAGGTTGCACCGCCCAGTCTCGCTGGGAGGCTTAGCCCAGGCGGTGCCACCTCCTGGCTGGGGCGGTGCCACCTCTTTCACTATTTCAGCTCACTTGGTTTGGCTCCAAACTTGGCCCAAACCAGTCCGAACTTGGGCCTAATTGGCCCCTACTTGGGTTATAGGATTAACACCTAATCCTAACCCTAATTAATGTACTAACTATGATTTTAAAGACATTTTCTAAGCTATTACAAAGTCCGCAAGTCAAGACTTCTTCTGGCGAGCTTCCGGCAAACTTCCGGCGATCTTCCGATGAACTCTCGGAAACCATTCTGCGGACTCCCGGCAAGCTCCTAGACTTCACGATTTGTTCTTAGCGAGTTCCAACGAGCTTCTTCGGCAAGCTCCGATCTTTCTCGGCGAGCTCCGCGAACTTCCAACGAACCTTCCGGCGAGCTTCCGAAAATCCTTCGGCAAGCTCCCAACTCATTCTCGGCTAGTTCCGATAGCATTCCCGATGAACCTTCGGACTTCCGTCGAACTCTCGAACTTGCAACAAATCCTTCGCGCTTGACTCCGACACTTTGTTTCACTTTATGTCTTCATCGTTATCATAGTTAATCCTGCACAATTAAAGCAAAACTTCGATCGAGACAATTAATCCTAAGCAATTAACCAAGTTGTCCGGCATGTCATTGGTCCCTCGACGCTTCGTCTGATTTTTCGGCGCATCGTCCTCTCCTGCGGCCTATTGCCCAATCGGCCAGTTGACTCCGCAACTCCGATATCCTTGGCACAATAACCGCTCTTCTTGGCCCGATGCCCGAGTCCACTGCCCGAAGCCTTCTATCGATACGTCGACCGATCTACCGGCCCGACGTCCAATCTTCTGACATGTTCCTCCGGCACAACATGATTTTCCTGCTTTAATTGTCTCATCCTGATCAAAGCATCCTGCGTCACTCAAAATGTAGATTAAATCATAAACATATATCAAGTAGTTTCATCATCAAAATACGAGATTCAACAATATTTTCTCTATCTACATCATCCATTGTTTTGCTACAATTGAATCAGGCTCACCACTAAAATTGGGAAGACTAAGCTTATTAAATTATTCAATTCTGTTTTGATGTCATTGTTCCATCATTCCTAACAAGTGAAATAGCTTATTCCAAGAATAACAAATTTAGGGTGTATTTAGGAACATATGAAATGTGTATTGATAACTCAATACATATTTTAAATGTGACTTAAAATTTAATATTTTTAAATCGTATTTGGTTTAGATGCTATTTCTTTTGTAAGATTATATGAAATTCTTTTGTAAGATTATATACATTGATTGATTGATTTTAGTTTATTTACTTATTATTTTAAATTAAAAATATATGTTCATTTTTAATAAATATTTAAAATATTAGAAGGATAAATTTATCACATAATATTCAATAGACTTTTGAAACATAATTTTACTAAGCAACAATCACATCACATTTAAAATATAATTTTTATCTATTATTTATCAAATACTCAGAGCATTTCACAACTATACATTCACTCAAGCTTCCTTCTCTAAATGCATATTAAAAATATAAATATATTTTCAACACAATCTTAGAGTCTTATTATTCTATAAATAATTTATCCATCTCATCTTGGTAAGAGACAGATATATAGGAAAAAGAACCTGTATACTCTTAAGGTTTTTTAGAAATATTCTTCCAAAATCTATATAAGAGGATGTTGAAAAAGGTTAAAGTTTTATTTTATATTTGTTATTATTATTATATTAAAGAATCTATATTTTTCTCCAAGTATATTTTTCTAGGTTTTTTTGTAAATTCTCATGAAAAGCTTACTGCAACTATATGGTAGTCGAGAATTAATATATGTTCATATGCTATATAAAAGCCATAGTTGTACTCTTCCTTTCCTTGCCAATAGATTTGTTTGGAGAGAAACGAGTTAGGGTTTCCATTTTCTACTACCAACACATGAAATTTGTCATAAGAATTATAGATTTGGATCATCATTCGTATTATTCTTATCTGCATGCATGTATTAATAGACACATGGCATGCGTGGATATGAATTCTGATCGAGCTGCAAATACAGACAACACATGTTTGATTCCCGTCCGAATTAGATTCAGAGTTTCTGCTCATTAGAAGATGCAAATATGGAGTTAACGATGACGCAAATAGTCTTTCTCCTTAATCAAATTAACGATAGGCTAATTAGACCTGCGATCGATGACTGAGAATTGACCTCCACTGACAAGCGAGCGTCCTGACAAGAGACGAGAAAATGGAAACAATGGAAGCTGATCTCTGCAACATGAGATCTCAAACAGGACAGGGGAGGAGGAAGCTGCGTAGCGAGGGCTCGAGGTACTGGAAGGCTGCAGCCCATCCGGCCTGAGTCGGGTGTGCTGAGTCCCAGTAGAAGTGTTCCTCCGGGTGGCGGCACACCCTATACAACTTGTTCCCCTGGGCATCTACCTGACTGCAGGCTGCTGTGCCGGAGCTACTCTCGCAACATGGCACCAACAAGTACTTGATCGACTCTGCTCCATTCACTGGACAAGTAAAGAACTACTTCTGATTCTTGCAATACATCTCTCACTTTGTTATATCAGGAGAAGATAGCGTAGCTGATTACCTTGACGGAGTACGTTTGAGAAGGCCGTGTTCACGTCAAGAGACAAGAAGGTTGTTGTCTTACTACCTCCATCCAATTCCTCCACCAGTCGATCAACCCTGCGGTTATGGTCTGCCACTGCCGCCGATATGTTCGCGGGACAAATCGTGTAGTTCGTCTGCCGGGTGTAGTACGGGATGCATTGGATCGGGTGCAGGTTGGTGACGACCACTTTCGGAACCCCGATGCGATCAAAGCGCTTCAGGTCTGCCTTCAGCTGCGCGAACAGACGATCCATGAACCGATGGAGATGCTGCAAAAGCATGGGAAGAACGTCGTCATGGTTGTCGTTCTTTCTTTCGTATGGAAACGTCGTCATGTTTCCTTCTCGGATACTCACCAGCAAATAGTTCGGATCGAGTTGAGAGAAGTGCATGTAGTCATTCCCGGACGCAACGATCAACGCAACAGAAAACTTGATGTCATGTTCTGAGAAGACGCCAGCGTCGATCTGAGACTGGAACTCATCGATCTGAGCGGATAGGTTTCTCTGGAAGTTCCCCGTGTCGAAGATGCCAGAGCCGGAGACGGCAAAGTTCATGCCATTTTGTAGCAGCATCAGCTTGTCACCGACTCTTCTGATCTTATAGGGGATGGGAGAACTGATTCTGATAAGAGAAGCTGCCACACCATGTGGAAACAACTACATATTACTGCAGTTCTTTTGCCAGAAACGAGCTCAGACACATATGCTTGCAATCTAGCAAAGCTATGGAATCGGATGCGTACTTTTATATTCAATGGACACACTGTGGTGGTGGCCTCATGATGCGTAAACCAAAAGAAACAATAGATTACAAGGTGTTGAAGGGAAGTAATAATGCATGAAGGCATATCAACTGCAACCACTGATTGAGAGGAGAATAATATCGAGTCATGAGACAGTGAGTTGGTAAAAAGATCGCCAAAGCGAGAGTTCCTTTTGTAAAGATGTAAGCTACTTTAGACTACGCTAAAGAGAAGAATCACAGGGACCGATATAAACGTCGGTATTAGAAATAGATAGATAGATAAAGAGAGAGAGAGAGAGAGAGAGAGAGTTACACGTGGTGTGGATAGATGAAAAAGCAAAGCAGATCTTTGTAGAAAGAGAGAGAGTTAATCTATAAGACAAAAGCTTAGTACTCTAAGGAAAGAACAGACTGACCAACGTAGTCGGTGAGGACCTTCCCGTCGGAGAACCGGCCGGCGGGCTTCTTGGGAAAGGTCATGCCGTAAGGCTCAAACCAGGAACGCGCGATGTTCCTCCCCAGCTTCTTCCCCAGGTTTCCTGTGTCGGCGTATGAGTCGCCGAAGACGAACAGCTTACGAGCTCGGTATTCCTCCTGCTTGCCAGTATCACTACCAGTAATCGTAGTCCCTGCAACATGAGGAGTCTCGTAGAACTGAACACCGATGAGCGTGAGAAGCAAACCAAACTGAGGTGAGCCGAAGGCAGCCTTACCCATCATGAGGAAGACCAATGAGAAGGCACAAAGGATGACCCTCTCCATGGAAGAAGATGATGAGATCAGATGCAGAGAGAAAGGAGCAGTAGTAAGACATGAGAGAGTATTTATAGGGACTGGACTAGGTTTTGTCCACCTGTAAAGTGGGACCCATTTGAATGTTAAATTCTCCGGTATGTTCTCCCCCCTCTCTCTCTCTCTCTCTCTCTCTCTCTATATATATATATGTATATATATATATATGTATATATATATATATGTATATATATATATATATATAGTAATTAATACACATGCAATCTGCAAACTTAAAATTACACGTTGGAAATTGTACGCTCTGACACCACATATCGATTCGCATTACAAAGGTCGTTGTATCGTGACGAATAATTGACGTGTCGTTCCTATCGGTCATATATGTGTATATGTATTACCTACGTGGTGACTATTCGAGGTACGTCTCTCACCTACGTAATGACTAGAGCCACTTGAGTCACGACTCACTACACAATTACGTGGCGAAGAGGGGCTGTAGGGTGCCACGCCACATCATGCGGTCGTGTCTTGATCGGTGACACGAGTATGTTTCCTATGGTCGGCTGCACACTGAGTCCACCCCTGGAACACACAAGGGTGTGGTGTCAACTGAAAACTGGGTCCCGCACAAAGTCTTGGGTGGCACCGAACCCTGGATAATTCCGGGGCTGGTTCAGTCTTTTGGACAGACTTCTTGGGCGTGGTTAGAAGAGTCCGCCGTGCTGCGGCCTTAAGGGCTCAGAGAGAAACCCAAACCGATCGGGTCCGGTTTTGATGTGAGACGGCGGCGAAGACCGGAAGACGGCTCTAGTAGAGGTCCGACAGCGGAAACCCTACAGTGAGAACGAAAACCTGAGGAATGGGAAAGCGCGGGAAGAAGCACCGGGAGCCGCAAGGACGTCGGGGTGGCGACGCTAGTGACGAGGAGGACATCTTGCCCTCCTCAGCTTACGACGTCCCGCCGCCGACCAATGATCGAGAACACCAAGAGAGCGAATCGGGAGAAGAAGAAGATGATGATGGAGGAAGAGCGTGGGCGGCGGCTGCTCCGTCCAAATTCCATCTCTATCAGCTGTCGGTCCAGGTGAAATCAAACCTCTATTATCCGGGAAAGCTTTCTGGTTAGGGTTTATGGGTTCTATTAAAGTTGGATTTCTTTTATCTTTGATGATGATGTGTCGGAGCAGTCGCCCAAGGGAGATATCAGCTACATGCAAAAGTTCTTCTTGATGTATGTCGGTGGGCGGTTTCCGCTCCATTTGCAAGAAGATTTCTGCGGCACTGCCCTTCTGAGGTATAAATGCAAATATTTGTGCTCGAAACTTGTTGTCTTTTTTCCTCTTTTTGGTTCTTCAGTGCCACTGAAATTTGGTTAGGTTCAAAGGTGTATAGTTGCTCTTGTAGCAATGTTCTTTGGTGACAGCATTTGATTTTGGGAAGCAAACAAGTGAAAATTTTCTATCAGAATCTTGAATCGATGTGAATAATGTACAGTTAAGTTAGAACTTAATGAAGAAATCCACCTTTCATTAGTTACTTCGGTGACCCATCTGTCAGAGAATTCCTGCATCTTTTTAGGAGGTTTAGTGAATCCAAGTGTAGTAGTTTCAGTAGGAGCCCGGCTATAACCGAGAGAAGTAATCTGTAGCTGGAAGTTAATTTATGTTTCTAATCCTACCAATGAAAATAAGGTCAAAAATTATTTGGCTTGTTTTTCTACATCATCATCTGGATACAAAAGAGACAACAGGCATGAACAATTGCAAGAGGTGATGAGAATTCTTCATCTTGATATATTCTAATCCACTTGGATTTCACTGAGATTGTTGGGGATTTCACTCTTCATACAAATATCCTACTCATGTTGCTTGCTCAAAATTTGATATCTATATTTCTGGAGTAGTGCTTATAAGAAGTAGGTGGCCCATTTTTGCTACCACTTGGTAATTGTTCTTGAATAGAGTCTTGTTTCCTTGTTTGATGCTCCTAATTTTCAGTTCATTTGCTTTGGAAGTTTCGGAGGACAAGCTTTATGCCATTGTTCTTTTGATGTGATTAACTTAGAACCATCAAGTAAGAGTCGATTAATGAAGTTTGAATTAATGATCATTGTAGAAATAGATGAGGAAGGCAACATCAATTATTAAATTCATTAGAATAATGATTTACAAAATATAACACCAAAGATAGTTGGATAACAAATACAAGAAGTGCTCTTGAGGTCACTGTACACATTTAGTATATTTCTTTACTTCCTTTCACCTTTTCTTGTATATTTTTGAATCACTAACAAATTTGGCATCTAAATTTGTTGGTGTTATTATTGTTGTCTACAAAATAGAATGAAATTGTTCAGCTGTTAGATTCTCCTTGTTTTATCTGTTAGATTCTTATCTGCTGACTTTGATGAAAAATTTTGCTTTCCTTCCTGTATTTGGCAGTTGTGAGTGGCTCCGCAGTGACCCAAGACGAACTGCAATTGGTGTTGATTTGGACCTTGAAGCACTTAACTGGTGCTTGGAGAACAATCTAAATAAGGTTGGAGGTGACGGGTGTTCTAGGATCTCTCTTCTCCACGGTAATGTGTTGTGCCCTCAGGAAGCTTGCCTTGTGAAACACCAAGTTGAAGATCTTGTGAAAGATCTAGCTTTATCTGACAAAAATGGTGCTTCAGAAGCTGTCACAACAAATGAGAGAGATGATTCTGAAGTTCAAGGATGCTTCACCTATGCATCCGTGAAAATTGATGCACTGCCAAATAGAGACATTGTCTGTGCATTCAATTACAGCTGTTGTTGCCTCCAAAAGCGCAAAGACTTAGTTTTGTACTTCAAGCATGCTTTTAATGCACTATCGAAGAAGGGTGGCATTTTTGTGATGGATCTATATGGAGGTGTGTCATCAGAGTGCAAGTTGCATCTTCGTAGAAGGTTCTCTAACTTTACAGTAAGTTCTGTTCTTGATGTCATCAGAAGCATATTTTTTGTGGGTGTACCTGCATCATGAGCATTACTTTATGCATGACCAAACTATGCTCTACAAAAGGAGGTTTGGCTAGTAAGTAAGCAGAATTTGCAGATATCTGAATCTCCTATTTGGGACACCTAATAACAAGCTGATCTTGACCTTGTGTTGCTTGTTCCTTCATGCAATAGAAATTGATGAGAACTTAATCGATGTTGCCTTTAAAATGGTTGGATGAGAATGTAATTGACATGGAAGTTGTTTGGAACAAAATGCAGTTTAACATTGTCTCAGTGATTGTGTCTTGACTTACAAAAGTATTAAAGGAACTAAACTTTTGCACTTCTATATCAAAATTTTGGCTTATAGTCGCTATAAATTTTTTGATGACACTCAAAGTTTGAGCTTATCTCCTTTCTATGTGGCTTATGTATTTTGTTGTGATTGCAGTATGTATGGGAGCAAGCAGAATTTGATATCATAAACCGCAGGACAAAAATTAGCCTCCACTTTCATCTTGGAAAGCAACAGATAATACGGCATGCATTTTCATATGACTGGCGCTTGTAAGTTTCATCTTTGATATCCAACCAATATATCATGATGTTTTCTATGCATCTATGCTGCTATTGTTATTCTTGGTCTTTTTTTTAGCAGCATTATTGCTTGGATAATATTTCTTTTGCAAGTTCCGATCTGCTGCTACAAAAATGTTGTCACAGAAACATCTTATCCTGAATCTTGATCTGGCTTCATGCCCTTTTTTTTTTGCAAGAAAACAAAGTAGCTTAACTTAATCAAACCAAGGGTTGGAACACCATTCACATCACTTCATGACCAAATTTATGCAATTAACTTCTCCACACTTCATGTGGACATGTACCATAGGTGCATGAGAAAACTACAGGCAAACATAGTTTGATAACATGTTAATGCTCCAACTTGAACTAAATGCAAGGCTTCAAGCACTTGCACACAAGAGATATCTGAAGCTTCAGCCATGACTCATCAAATTTGCTTTTCATAAAGCACCTCATTCCAACGTGCAAACTGTATTTGATAGTTTTATTTTAAACATTATGGTTAAAATCCATTTTTCGCTGCTTAAGAAACAGATATGAGAGTTGAAGTGGTCAAATTCTCTGTCGTTACAGGTGGTCACTACCAGAAATCAAGGATTGCTTGGAGGAGGCTGGATTCCAATCCATACATGTTTGGATCCGAAAAATGCCAGACACCACGGACAATCAGAACTCGGAGGAATTTACCATCAGCCGAGATGTCAAGTACGAAATGGTGGCATCCTTCCAGCAACAAGATGCATGGAATGCATATATTGTTAGTGTAGCAAACGTTTAAATGATGTTTCACTATGCTTCATGTTTCATCAGGACAAGGTCCTATGCATGATAGCATTCGCTCTGATGGTTTTGTTCGAGAGTGATCAATTAAATACACCAGAAGGTTTCCTATTACTTCCTATAGACATGATCAAATGGTTTAGGAAGGTATTAGATAAACTTCCAGTACTCGGTCAAGCCTAGGAATCCTAAAACCACTTTAGAATGTGAGAATGAGTCATCTGGTTTCACTCGGGTTGGGATTATAAGCTTCCTCATCAAAACTCTCCTGATAATGAGCACTGGATTGGTGTTGCAATCAAGTTTTCCAATGACATTTAATATTGAATTTTTTTAGGTAATAATCAGAATTTAGCAGGTATTTTAGACCACCTTTGGCTACTTGAAGCTTTATGTTGCTACTAGATCCACCAGGATCAAGTTAGAAGGGGTGATGTTTGAGCTTTTCTTTTGCAATGTTTTGTGTCATATTTGTGTAGTTGTGGCATATTTCTGTTGACGTGTTTGGTAGACTTTCTGCTCCTACTCTTTCTTTCGTGGCTCAGTGTCAAAAGAGCCAAATGGGTTTCTTGGCTTTCATGGCTTCTGTAAAAAGACGAATCAAAGCAGCAGGTGCTATAGCTTGCCCTCATGAATTTTGGAGATGGTGTTGTTTTACCGAAAAATGTTTTTTTTTTAATGTTTCTAAATCTTTTAGTTGTTTACATGAAATGATTTGTGGATTTATGCCTCGACTTAAAGTTACATATATTTTAAAATGTTTATTCATTCAGGTCAATATAGCTCAGTCTGTCCAACAAAGATGAAACACGCAAAGCCGAGGAAGGAGAGAGTGGTTTGTTCAAGGTCTCGATCACCAATGGTGATAAAAAGGTGGTGAGAAGTATCATGGACTACCCAAACTGATATATGCCACCAAAACTTTAAGCCTTGGTTTTGCCAGCGTTACGCCTCTAAACCTTAGGATTGCTAGTGAACTACTGTGACGAGATTTCGACATGTGCACCACGCATTAAAATTAGGAAAGGCCACATCATCCAACAACAGTAAATGAACATGGAAGATTACAATGATGCCCCTTTTTGTTCATTTGCATATTAAACATCTGCTTGCATCCACCATCAGATCAACTAAAAAGGAAAAGAAAAGGAGTTTTATTTACCGACCCCCGAGCAATATCTTTTACTTGGGGTTGCGTCTGCCACTTGGGAGCGATAAAGGCCAACTGAAATATGCATGTTTGTTTCTATCTTTCTTTTCTTCTGTGGCACTGTTTTACTCTCGTATTCTCCACTGTCAACAAAGAAATGTCGAAAATAAGCACGGGATCATAGATGAGTGACGGGGTCATACATTGCTTTGATTTATTTGCCTTTTGGTTCAAAGGATTAAGCCAACAAACTGCTGCTGTCGACCACTTACTCATTCCAATACAACTCCAAATTTACTCAGCTCGGAAACCACAAAAGGTAACCAAGATTAGATAATTACGCTACTACCGTAACACTTCATTCCAATTGACTGCTCAATGGAGCATCAGCAACCATATCCAGCTCCTGTTCAACCCCTTTGACCTGCAGTCGACATTTTAACACAAGAACAGGTTTATTTTAGCAAATATTTGTTACTCTGAGACATGGCAAAGTAGAACTCAAAGACTAAATCATATGTTCGGTTCTATTCTAAGCAACTGGACGAATAGTACATATGTTGCCTATAAGATCTCAGATGCAGACATGTCTTGTGCAGCAATCGGTCAACCACTATTTCCATATGCCCACACAACGAAAACAGAGAGTTATAGTATATTAATAAAGACATTATAAGCCAGTTTATTTAGAGATTACCAAGCACCATAAATCGATATCTTAGAAATAAAATTTAACATCAAAAGAAATTGATAGCAGCATCTAATAGATCTATGGTGTTTCTGAACAACCAATATGGCACTGTTATGTACTAGTGTCTGATTCAATAAAGCTAGCTCATTCTTAAAACTTCTTGGGATGAGAGATTGCCTCCAAAGATCTCAAATTTGAAAAGAAATTTTTCTGCCTCATCCTAGAATATAAAATAAACAACCATACATCTTAATATTACCTCTGGAACATAATGCATGAGCATGTTCTCAATGCCTGACTTCAAAGTCACAGATGAGCTCGGGCAGCCACTGCAGGCACCTTGCATTCTTAGCTTGACTATCCCAGTTTCACTGAAAAGTAAACATCAAGTAATATTAGGTCCCTGCTGAATTAACAGGATGTGAAACTCTAGTTTATATCTGATGAGAATGAACAGGGAAGAAGAGTCATACGGATCAAATCCACAGTATTCGATATCCCCACCATCATCTTGCACTGCAGGTCGAATTCGTGTCTCTAACAATTCTTTGATCATCGCAACAATCTCTGAATCGTCCTACAAAATATTATTTAGTTTCAGAAGGCCACAAAGTACAGCAAACTGATCATATAATAAGTTCCAAGATGCAAACATTCAAATTATATTAGCAATATTGAAGTTCACTATAATCCCAATACTGAACTCTACTTCCAGGATAGAGACCTAATATGCACTGAGCTGAACTTTTTTCTCCTCATGGAGAAAAGCTACTGGAAGCCAGCAGGTTCTAAATATATGAACCTCTATTGATATTACACCATGAACTTATCAATTCATTTACTTGTCCAGGATATTTGTTTTTCAATTACAACCAATCTTAAGACTAGTTCAACTAGATTCTTTTAGTCCAAAAAGAACCAAAATGAAATTTGCATGAAAATTCTGGTCATCGCATACAATCAAGTTTCTATAACTGTAATGATAAAAAAAATCTGTAACAAGAGAGTATAAACCTCATGAATTGCTGTGTCCATAGAAGCTGCAACATTTGACTCGAGGAAAAGTGGTTTCCCAGATGAATAAAAGTCCATTATTGCAGCAAAAATTTCAGGCTTCAGAAAATCCCATGAAGCATCTTCTGACTTTGTTACAGTGACAAAGTCTGATCCAAAGAATACCCTTGTGACTCCTGGGTTACCCATAGTTTCATAAAATTTCAGTTGTAACACACTCAGTATTTCATACCAAGTGTAATGCACTCAGTATTTTGTAAGAGAGATGGAACAGTACTAGTAAGCATATAGATTAAAAAGCCAGCAAGATACGGACATGTGGATCCAATATTGAAGGAACTTAAGCATAATAAAACCTTTTTTTTTCATGACTCCTTCAAAAACTTAATAGAAGAAGATTCTTAGTGCCATAATAAGGTTGCCCTTTTGTGTTCTATATAACCAGAGTTCTAACAATGGAAACAACCTTTCTACTTGCAAGGGTAAGATTGGGCACATTGTTCTTCTCAGATCTCGTATTGGCAGAAGCCTTGTGAATTGGCAAACTTTATAAAACTTAATGAAGCAAAACTTCTGTTCTTCCTAGAATGAAATATTCCTGCTGGTACTATAATGCACATAGCTTTAAATTGCATCAACAGAAAGGTATACTTAAATCACTGAAATGTCCTAATGTGATAAGATTATCTACTCAAGGAATCAAGATTCTAAAATTGAGGATTCTTGAGAATGAAAAATGGTAAATAGTCTTCCAAAAAGGAGCAAGAGCTTTGCAGTCCCTCACAGGAGACATTGATAGTACAGCTTAGAGAATGACTCATACAAATTATTAGAATCAACCTGACCATTTACAGAAAAATTCTTGTTTCGGCTTTTCTCAATTTCATATAAAGAATACTAATATGTTTCGCAATAAACTTTATTCTTTTTTCTAATTTCAATAACCTTTAACTCCCAAATATTTGGCATAGGGTATACATATACCAGCCCACCAATTAATTTGACTACAAGAATTTCTAAAAAGATCATTATTACAAATTTCAGTTTTCAGCTTATATTGTCTTACACTAACTTGCAATCATGACTAGAGGTGTCGATGGACTACTTATCTCCAAATCACCAATACCCAATAGAACCTTTTGTAAAACCAGAACCTACCTGTAAACCCATAGACCCAAATCAAGCTCCAGAATCACCTCATTAATCAATATCAAGCTACATCCGAAAAGCCCTAACTCCATCCATGAATGTCAAACTCATTGATTAGGTCTCAGTCTAGAGTGCCCAGTTTCAGTCCAATGATATTCATGCATGAAAATTTAAACTTAACTTGATAGTCATGCATTAACATTTGTGTCTACCCATTGAAGCAATACATGCCACACAGACATTTTAATAGTACAAACCTTTTGTAGTTACTGAAGGAATAAATGTCATATGGGTACTTAGATAGTGGAAGCCTTGTAAACTGCTCATGCATCAACTAAGGTATGATAATTGTTATATGCACCCACAAATGCATAAGAATTGCATCTGATAACACATTATTCTTCCATTATCTAAGTGTCGGACATTGCAAACCTCCAAGGGGCCACCAGGTCATAATGTTTATTCGCAAGTCATCTCCAGTATGAATTTTGTGCTACTTTCTGTAGAGATGACAGAAGTGTTCTTTAATCATAGCCCTTAATATTTTCTGGTTTCAAGATAAAAAAAGAAAAAAGTCCACGACCTTTGTACCACAGAAGATATTATGAATAGTTAATACCAACAAAGCTTTACAAAAGAAAAGAATAGAATCCTGACAGTCAAATGGTAATGCAAGCCATTGGCAAGAATTTTGGACACATTTAGCAGACTGCACTACAGATATGTGCCAGACAGATATGTATATTTAATTATTCCAGATTGTATGAAAGCATAAAGGCATCTACAGACCAATAATCAGGGGGCCTCACCCTTCTGTCGGGGATGAGAAAGTTGTACCACATTGGATTTCCGATCACCTATAAAGCATGGACAAGGAAACTGGACATGGACAATATGATATGGATAAGACATCACCTAAATCTCATAAAAGATAATTCATAGTCACAGCAACTGCTATGTGCACATTTCATATGCTTTTGTAATTGTATGCCTTATATATAATAGATAAACTATGCTTCTGAAGCATAACAACAAATTATATAAGCAACTACTTCACAAATACTTCAACAAAAGAAATTTTAAAAGTGTACAACAAAAATCCTCGATAAATTAAAAGTCCTAAATATATTTAAATAAGTTTTATTTTAAGCTACCCAACATGTGGCAGGAAGTTTCCAATTGTCAACGGCCGACAAGAACACCAAAAGCATTTCAAAGTGTCCAACATTCTGTCAATGGCTCAGGCTTCCTTTGTAAAGAACATATTTAAGTCAAAATAAAACACTTGATTGTCTTAGAATATTCTCCTAACCACAACCTAAATTGCAATAATTGATATTTTCCTAGTAATTAGTGATGGAAGTCAGTTTTCAGCATTCATAGAAGGACATAAGTTAAGAAAAGTAGCATGTATATATTAACAAAATACATATAAGCATAAGACATTAACAGCGGCAAAAGACCCCACATGATATTTATTGAGCATAGAGGACTTATATTGACATTAAGAGATAAGTTATCGACACAAGAGAGTGGTAAGTTAATTCAGCAACCATCAGAAAAATTTCTAGAAACTTAACGTAAAGCAACTGTCAGCAGGGAGTTGCAATACGAGAACAAGCGCATTGACATTTTAAAGCAAACTGACAATTTTAAGTCTAAGAAAAAGCAAGAGCTCAATGGAAAAAAAAAACTATACCATCAATGCCAAATAAAGATTTAGCCAGTGGTGAAGTCATAGCTGTACGAGCATTGGGAAAATCAGCGCTTCCAACTTCCATTACTGATTTTCCTGGGTAAAACATGAGAGACAGTGGATTGGGTGTCGACTGTGTTTGAATAAACATGCCCCTCCTCTGTTCTGTACAAAAAATGGTCAGAAAATTAAGTCTCCCACAATACTTTGTGAAAGACACCAATCACCTGGACTTACAATATGCAGTGACCTCATCATCATTTGCAACACAATCATATATGTGACATCAGCATTACATAAAGCCCATTATACATGGGCATTAATGAACTTAAATGTTACAGAATAAGATTCTTTATGCATTGGTAACTAAAGCAGTAAGGTAATCAAACATGGATTACACATGACCACATGATTATAAATTTGTTATTAGGCACAATCCTGAACTTTGTTGAATATATCAAGCCAACTTTGTTGTAATTAGGTCTTATGCAAGACAACTGCAGAAGTACCTGACTCTACAAACCACGTCAGTTGCAAGCCACTTAAATAGAAATGCATATTGTTGACACTGTAAGTATTACACTCACAGCTGACCATTAACAGAAAATTCCGTGTGCCTCAAAGACCAGTTAGACCCAGGGGATGACATCTTTAATTGTTGAAGATGCTGTTGAATTCCACAAGGCATACAAGTGTCACTGAATTTGATAGGAGAATAATGAAGTATAATAAGACACCAAAGAAAGTGTGATCACACGTTATCTTTTCTTGCAAGCTAGAAGACAGGCCTGCCAAATTTTGAGGCATTTAAAAAGTTCAAACCCCTCAAACTATTCCCCCTAGGTGACCCATTCAAGAGATCTTGATGATCAATAACACAGTCATATTACCAATGTTGTCACATTGACTGCTTGTAGGTGCTATGTGGAGCACTTGGTCACCAAGATAAGAAACTTTGCTTATTCAAATGAATTAGCTTGGCCACTAAGACTACAAAAGAAACTTGTAGCAGAAAATATGTGGGATGCTTTGTATTGTAACAACAAAAAGATTATGGTATCCTTATCACAGATATATGTCCGATATCATAGCCATCCAACCAAAAATACATATTCTCAGAACTCAATCTGATCATTTCCATATAAATTTTCACCATTTCAAAGGGTGTCAGCATAGAAATGCGTTAAGTTAGAAGCCTAAAACAAGAAGAAAAAGCATAATGACTTCAGTATTGCAACTAAGAGAACAGTTCATCACAACTCAACTTCGTAAACAGCAAGCTGTTTCTTTAAAATGGAAACATTCTAATTTTGCAAACTAGATACAGGCAATTAGCAACTATTTATCATGATCATGCATGAGTGAGAAAAAATAATTCTAAAATATAGGTAATTTATATATCTTAAAGTAGTTTAGCCAGGTGTTCAGCTGAACCTTGAAATTTTTTTTATTTTGAAAATAATAGAGGTCCGGGTTCTTTTATTTTGTTCAAAGCGAACTTAGAAAGTTGTCTAGACATTTTGTGTACTTGCTTTGTTCAGTTTTAAGTTCAACCACGTTTGATGTTAATTTCAATTTCTTATAATTTCATAGCCATAATTCACGTGAAATAAGGGTGAAAAGTAGATGAAAGCAATCAAGTTCTTGTAACAGCGGAAACATTGTGGACGAATGAGCGCACAACACATCAGAAGAAAACCTCACCTCCAAGCCCGATCCACGGAGCCGAGACCCATGACTCCGATGGATTTCGAACAAAGGGCCACTGGTTCCGAAGAGAAAGAGAAAAAGATGAAGAAGAGATTGCACGACAAGAAGAATGGAGATAGCATCCGCTACTCCCTCTGAACAAGCTTGGATTAGGCTTTGGAGTCCTACCCGAAAAATAGCTTCTTGCTACCAGCCCTGCAAAGCCCTTCATCCCTTTCATCTTATCGCTTCACCAACAAATATTCACAAATTCGAATCAAGAAAATATTGAACGAAATATCGAGCTCATTTGATGTGAGGTCGGGCGAGATTGTGATACCTTTCGATGCGAGCTTCCTAAAGAGCTGCGAGCGCCACCGAGGGGACAAAGATCGTTGTAGGCCCAGGGAGATGCGATCGGCGCCCTTGGGATGGCGGAGAGGACCGTGCGGGAGGCGGGCGACGCACTGGGATGAGGCAAATTGGTGCGTCAGACGCGATTAGGGCTCGAAGGAAGCGAACGTAGGGTGATCGATACGGATGACAAGACTGACCTTTTATGGCCGGTTAATACCTTCGATGCCTCGACGCGTGTCGTCTTATAACATATTAGAACATGTCACATGTTGGATTAAGTCCCGAATGCAAGTGTTTAGTTGGATAATTAGGTCTCAATTCGATACAAGTTCGCAAGTAATGATCATTAATCGAGGATTTATTGACTATCTTACTCAGTTTAAATTAGCTTCAATTATTTATTAATTAAATTTGGATAGGTTTATGTATAAACTTAGGTAACAAGTCATATTGATATAATATAGATTAAATTCAACAATTAGATACTTAATTACAATTATAATGACATATTAGAATCATTAACACTTTGTCGACAAAAGAAGTGGCTATTCTTTATTTGCTCTATGTATATTTTTTGTGGGGATATGTTTTTAAAAAATAATAATAGTAAGGCTAACTAACATTCTTGAAATGTTGGTCTCTAAATATATAATAAAAATATATTTTTTTTATATTTTATTTAATATATTGGTAAATTAATGATCAATAAATTTTATATAATAATTAAAAAAATACTTAATCATGATGTAATAGCACAATTAGTAAGAGAAGGTAAGTCTAGATTAACAATTAAGTCACATGAACATCAATTAAAAATAAAAAATATTATAATAATATTCTATCGATATTATTAAATGAAAGGACGGGAATATTTCACCTCCTATAGAATATTTCCTCTGATTAAAATCTATTATAAGAGATCATCAAGTCAAGTCATGATTATTATTATTATTATTATTATTATTATTATTATTATTATTATTATTATTTATTAAATATTATTTTTTTTGTTTTATCATTCGTCATTAACTTGAGTATTGGAGAGTTAAGTCGAAAAATCTATGTGACTTCGATATTCGTACATATCAATCACAAAACAAACATTCAACATCTCTCAACTACCAAGATAATATTATGAGTATCCTCCTTTTCGATTAAATTAGACTTCTTATACATATGAGCTTACATTTAGTCCTATAGCTATCATTTTTCAATCACATGATATTATGAGAGTAACAATCGGATCCAACTTTTCCTACGCAGCTTAGTCAGAAATCAACTGTTGAATCAGCAAAGGAACAGTTCCATTATTAACATGCAAGTGCACTGAAGACGATACAAGTCAAAGTCCACCATGCATGCCAGCTTCTTCATCGCTAGGTAAACAGCCACAAGCACTTAATTCTTCCATCATCAATCTCTTCCTTTGGTTCTCAGTCTACCGTCAGGTCCTCATCAAGCACAATCAAAGAACTGAACAGCACAGGAAAGAAAGAAATCAAACAAGTCTCCCATCATTCCATATCCTAATCATTTCCCCATTAAATGTTTTAGTGACAAATTTGTAATTACTCCGTAGTTAATATTCATTTTTCCTTTATAGTGCCATCTATTTGATGCCAAAATGGTAATTACGATTTCGTTGTTAAGCTCTAAGGTTATATTTGTTAGACACAATAGCAACCATAAAGTTTGATGGTTGCTGGTCGTCACAGCCATGAAAATATTTGATTTATAGAAAGTGAAAGGAAACTTTTATCTTCATCGACACCATATATTGATGTCCACTGAGGTCTATTTTGTGCTCTGGCACGGATTATAATAATAAGAGACTAACTGCTACAATAATAAAATCTGATTTTTGTTTTGGAAAAAAAAGATTAATATAGATATTCAAATGTTATCTATGAGAGCCTTAAGTTCTTCCATTTTTCCCAAAGACAATGCCAAAAACTAGAATAAATAACCCATATATCATGCAAAACAATAAGTTGACAATAGGAACTTTTTTTTATTTGGGCCACCATAAGTGAGGAGAAAAAAAGTATATAAAAAAAGAAAGATTAATCAGTCAACCATCTTTCCATCTCCATCACGCGAAACAAACAAAAAAGAAACATTCTTCGACTTGTGACTGTTCTTATTTTTTTTCCCAAAGCTGTCCTTGTTCTACCTAATACAAATCGAAGAAAATATCTTCTTACCTAATTAGAAATTAACCCTAAAACTCACCTGTCTTCTCGTTAGAGAATTCTACTGATGTGGAGGCTGGTCAGACAACGGTCCCACGTTGCTCCCAATCAGAAGAAAGGTGAAGCTGAGGTAATGTAGGACGCTGGATAAGTGTAACTCCAGCCAATCCTTTGGCCAGCCTTGTATAGTTGAATCAACCCCATCGAGCAATCCCAACCTCTCCCGTGCGGTTTGGAGCTGGAAGATGCGGAAATCCCCCATCCATGGCGATCCAGAATCCTCAGTCGTAGCTCGGCCCGCGAAATCTCTCCCGTCTCCGCCCCAAAGTTGGCTTCTTTTGTTGCCCCGACTGGGGGAATTGCGCATCTGGATGTAAAGATGCGTTCTTGGCCGCGAACGCAGAGCTCTACTTAGATCCGCCGATTTAGTGGCGAGGATGAAGGGAACTCTGCGTGTGTTGTTCCGTTTGTTGATCCTGATCGGGGTGTTTTCAGTCCTTGGCTTCCGGGCTGTGCTCCAGGACGGCAGGCGCCGCGAGCGGCAGCCTCCGGAGGCGCCACCGGTCAACGCGACGCTCCTCAGGCTGGCTGCTGTGGAGCAACGGGAGACGGAGCTGCAGAAGGACGTCGACGACCTCCTTGACGGGACCTTCCTATTCGGCCACGGCGGCGACGGCGCCGGGGGGCGGCCCCGGACCAATTCGGACTGGCGGCGGGAGAACCACCTCGATGTGCTGCGGCGGCACGAGATGCGGTTTTCCCAGCGGCTCCGCGCCCCCAAGGACTACAGGGCCTTGCCCGACTTCCGCCGCCCCCTTCGTGACTGGTTCCGGCGCCGCCGATTCCATCCCGGGATCATGTCGGAGCTAGTCGAGCACATCAAGCGCCCCATCGATCGCCACCACGGCCGCCTCGACACCGAGGCAGAGCGTTATGGCTCCTGCGCGGTGGTTGGCAACAGCGGGATCCTTCTGAACAACGACCACGGCGAGCTGATCGACGGCCACGAGCTTGTGATCCGTCTCAACAACGCCCGCATCAAAGGGTACGGCCACAAGGTGGGCTCAAAGACCGGCCTTTCCTTCGTCAACAGCAACATACTCCACCTGTGCGCTCGACGGCACGACTGTTTCTGCCATCCATACGGCGAGAACGTCGCCATGGTCATGTACATCTGCCAAGCCGCCCATTTCCTCGACTACGCCGCCTGCAACTCCTCCCACAAGGCGCCGCTCCTCATCACGGACGCGCGGTTCGATATGCTCTGCGCCCGCATCGTCAAGTACTACTCGCTGAAGAGATTTGTGGAGACGACCGGGAAGGCGCCGGAGGAGTGGGCGAAGGCCCACGACCCGAGGACGTTCCATTACTCATCGGGCATGCAGGCGGTGATGCTGGCGTTGGGAATCTGCGACAGAGTTGGCGTCTTCGGATTCGGGAAGTTGCCGGAGGCGAAGCACCATTACCACACCAACCAGAAGGCGGAGCTGGACTTGCATGATTACGAGGCGGAGTATGACTTGTACCGCGACCTGGCTGAGCAGCCGCAGGTAATACCGTTTCTTCAAGACTCCGGCATTAAGTTTCCCCCGATAGTATTCTACCACTGAGATCATTGTTTCAATGTGATGATACAAATTGCATATATATATATATATATATATAGTCGGAGAGTGTTCTCATTTTACATATGATAAAAGTGCTGCTCAAATCACGTTTTATCCTTTTCCTTCCTTTCCTCCCTTTTCAAACATACTCAATTAAACCAATTCATTCAATTTGAACCGGTTCAAGATAGACTCAAATCTTGATTCCGAACAAGATAAAAAAATATAATTCAATAATATTAATATATATTAGTTTTATATTAATAAAAAAAAATATTAAAATTAATATTAAATTATAAATATAAAAAATATTATAAAAATAATAAAAGTATGACAAAAAGAATAAAATAAATTTCACATTATTGAATATAAAGTAAAATATAATATAATAATATTATTTGAATATCTCAAGTAAATGATAATAAAATATCAAAAAACCAAATAAAATATTAAATATTAATTAGACATAAAGTCAACATAACGAAATTAAAAAAATAAAATATCATTTTTATAACTAATATTTTAAATAAATAATAAATAATAAATAATCATTATTTATAAATATCTCATGTAGTATTTTTAATATTAGAATACCTAGTAATTCCATACTCAAACCCTTATTTTAATGATCTTGACAGAATTCTAATTAAAATAAGTCAAAAACAATTTAAATCAAGTGAAAATACCTCGTTTAAAGGCTCAGAAATAAAACAGATGATCATTTAGTTCCATGTGATTTTCAAGGTTTATTGTAAATTTAGAAATTTTCGAAAAACATTGAAATATGAGTTACACTATTTTTGAATAGTATAATCTTATTAAAAAATAGCATAACTCAGGTCTCCAAAAGAATTTTTTTTTCTCAAAGCTTTAAATGACCATTTATGATAATTATTAAGTGATTTTTGACATAAAATAATTATAAATTCATCTTAAATTGAAATAAGCATTTTCATATTAGAATACCTTATTTAGTATTTTCATATTAGAATATATATTAATTCCATACTCAAACCCACATTTTTATGGTCTTGATATAATTTAAATTGAAATAAGTAAAAAAACAATGTAACATATTTTAAAAATTAAAATAGAAAAAAATGATCATCTACGTAAATCATTTCCGAAGGTTCTGAAAATATAATATTTTTTTGAAAAACTGAAACTTGATTCTCGATTTGGGTTACACTAATTTTGAATAAAATGCCAAAATGGTATAACTAATGTTTCTACAATAACATCTTTCTTATAACTTCAAAGTTTCTTCTTTTCTTCTTAGCCATGGTTTTTGATCCAAAGTGATTATTAACTCAGTTTTTTAAATACTAAAATAGTGAAAGTACCTATTTAAGGACTTAAAAAATACAGAAAATGATCATTTGAATTCATCTTAAATTGATCAAAATTAGAAAAAATATAAATTCGACATTTTTAAGGGTTGAAAATAGTAAAAAATATCTATTTTGAGGACTTAAAAATAGAAAAAGTGGTCATTTAGATCTTTATGATTTATTTTTAAGGTTTCTTGAAAATTTTATTTTTTTGAAAACAACAAAGCTTGAATTATACTGTTTTTTTAATCTTTCGAAATATAGATATGTAAAACCCTCCCTTATTATATTATAACTCAAAAATATAAAAAGTGGTCATTTAATCTTTAAAATTTATTTTTAAGGTTTCTTGAATTTTTTTCTAATGAAGCTTGAATTATGCTGTTTTTTTAATCTTTCAAAATAAAGATGTGCAAAACCCCCTTATTATATTATTGAAAAGACCACATATAGTACAAGCGAAACACCATACGTAGCACACACGGATAGGATGGGGGACTCATGATGATCGGAGTTTTCGACACCACCGATCATCTACGACGTTCAGGTTTACTTGGAAGACTTCACCGGCATAGATAAGATGTTGGAGAACCCACGCGCTGGACACACGTGGGACTTGACTTGAGAACTGTAGCCGGAGAGTCTGTCGTGGTATCTATTCCACAGCATGATTCCTGCGTACTTGTCGGAATCCTTTAGGATCGGAAGAACTTGAGATATGAGCTCATGGGGTGGAATGTAGCCACCACTTGGAGCAGCCTCAGGAGCAGCAGGAAGCCCAAGGAACAGCTTTTGCGCAGGGATGGACATGACCCAATTGTCGAACGCATTTGCAAGATTGATAGCGTTCTGGGAGAAATGGCACGAAGGGTTGTTGAAGAACTGCACCCACACGAAGTCGAAGAGATCTGTTCTGAGTGCGTTGCCAAGCCAGTAATCCGGGAAAGGACACTGCGGAGCAGCACTCAAGTGAACTTTCTTCGTTCCGGCCTCCTGCTCGTTGTAGGCCTTGAGGAAAGCGGCAAGTTCATCATAGTGTTCTGTTCTCCCTCCGGCGATGTTGAAGTCTATGCCATCCAGTTCCGCATCCCCGAGGGGTCTCGAGTAGCGAGCAGCAGAACCACCCAAGAAACTGTGCCAGAGGTATGACGCTACTTCCTTGGCGTCTTCGGTGGAACTCAGGCCATAAGACCCGCCACCTCCGATGGAGAGCATCACCTTGACGCCACGCTCCTGGCAGGACTGGATTTCGCTGCTCAAGCGCGCGCAGCCGTTGTTCCGAGGGTCACAGTGGCCGGCGAGGTTGATCTCTGGAGTTTGGCCCATGCCAAACTTGAAAAGGGTGGCGATGTTCACGTAATCGTAGTTGCCTGTGGCACAAGCATCTGCTAAGCTTCCCTCGTCGGTGTTTTGTCCCCAGTAGACGCCAATGCATGAGCTGGGCCGGGCCTGCAGTCTTCCCGTGAGCGCAAGCATCAGGAACGCAAATAACAGCAGCGAAGTTGGCGATCGGATCGCCATAGTGAATGAGGAGGCTATCGGTCTGTCTCTCTCTCTCTGTTAGGCACAACCAAAGGCAAGCTTGTGGTGGTGTGTCATCAACAAAGCCATGCGACATGGTTATATAGGAAAAAGTGGGTGATGAAACCGATGACGTATGTGGATGCGCGAATTAATGGTTTCCAGAGACTGGCATGTCAGATTGTCTCAGCGTGTTATTTTGTACCTGTTTTGATTTAAATTCATCCAAAAATAATAAAAAAAAAGAGACGGATATGCTAGAAGAGTTGAGAAGACTGGCTTTGGATAAGGGATACGTGTTCGGTCAATCAATAGGTGACATGACCTGGATCATGACTCGCTCACTTCACGTCCGGATCACAATATCTTGACCTAAAGACAGATTTAACGCACGAGTCCCTCGGTACAGTAATAAACATAATAATTTGCGTAGCGTTTCAAATGGACGGCCATGAAATTTGCGATGCCTTTGTTAAGACATCAGTCACAAAAAGAAGACGCACGCGATGGTCCAAATGGACGGCCGTGAAATTGGATGGACAATTTTGGACATAGCTCACGGGTGCTTTATCCACAAAAAAAGCCAAAAGTAAAGTGTGGCTGCAATAATCGAAGTGCTACGGGGTTTCTCCGACCAAGAATGATGGGTCATTTGTCTGTTAAACTGTTGTATTTTAGAATAACATATGTTTTATGATAATCAATTTTGTTATAATGGTTTGTTTGTCAGTAAGATTTCTTAATAATGGCTACTCGCAAATGTTTTACTAGAATAAGAGCTCTGAGATCCTCTTAACTAGTTGCTCCATTTGTAGTTAACTGAAATATAAATGGTCAAAGTTATATCGATCATTTTCAACGAAACTGACTCTCATCTCCTCTTCTCTCGAAGGAGGAAATCAAACAGGCATTTCTCCTCTCTTGTCAAAGGAGCTCTAGTATCATAGTTTGTTTTGTTTAGGTTTATTTATCATTTTTCTTAGGTTTTCCCTCTCCAACGATAGCCTAAATCCTTTATCCTATCATCTTTCTCTCTCTCTCTCTCCCAAAATCCAAAAAACCCATAAACCCTAACTCCCCTTCCTATCTTCTAATGCCTAAAACTGTGAAGTCCTCGAAACTCTAATCTCCGAGAGCCTCTATATTCCTGTCGTTGGATGTGAAAAAACTATAGATCAGTGTGAAAATACCCTAAAATAACCTTTGCCTTTTTTAAGAACACTTGATCGAATATTGTTTGATTCTACCAGTGGTGAAACATTGTGTTGGCTGTTTGTGTTCCTATTCCCATTGATTTCATAGGTAATGTGCCATCTCCCCCATTGAATTTGTTGTTGTATCTTGGCATTGTCAGACGTTAGTAGTAATTTGGTTAGTTTATAAATTTTTGTAGTGTTTATAGTGTTATTATTGTCACAACGGAATATATATATATATATATATATATATATATATATATATATATATATATACACACACTATAAATGACATGATCTTGTGTCTTATGATATAGTTGCTAATGTAACATCATGGTACCACATGGTAGGCTTTTATTTGATTTTAGTTGATGGTACCAGTAATTTGGGTGATTAATAGTATTTTGTTTGTCATTGGTAAAACATTGTATAGTTATTTAAAGACCATCGTAAAGCTAGTGATAGCGTGATATTATAATATCAATGGTCGTAGAACATGACAATACTAATTTGTAGTCTTAGTTTGTTTTGGTTGAGGGTAGGAGTCAATAGGATGATTTATAGTGTTTTTTATTATCATGAGCAAAACTTTGTATAATTATTAAAAAATAATATATCTCTTAATATATCGTTGATTGTAGAGTATTTGAACATCAAATTTGTAGGCTTCTAATTTGTATTGATGAGGTTTAAAGTCATTATGGTGAAATATGATGTTTTGATTCAGTCTTTATAGTGTTTTTGTTGATGTATCCAAAACACTATATAGCTATTAAAAAATACTATAAATCAATTAAAAAGTATTGTATAATTATTTCAATACACTGTACAAGCTAGTTGATTGTTTTGACAGAGATTGTGAGTTATTAGGGTGATTTACAATCTTTTCCTTAACACTTTACGGGGTTTATAGTTAGCTATTAAAAAACACTATATAGCTATTCAAATATACTCTACAGGCCTATAATTTGTTTTAGCTAGCGTTTGGTGTTATTCGGGCGATTTATAATGTTTTCCTTAACTCTTTATAGTGTTTTTGACGAGGTGTTCAAAACATTGTATAGCTATTTAAATATACTATATAGCTCTTTAAATATATTGTATAGCTATTCAAATACATCCTTTTGGCTTTTATTTTGTTTTGGCTGATATTAGGAGTCATTCGATGATTTATAATATTTTTCTTAACTCTTTATAGTGTTTTTGTGAGGTGCCCAAAACATTATATAGTAATTCAAAAATAATATATAGCTATTAAAAAAAATACTATATAGCTATTCAAATATAATGTACAGACTTTTAGTTTGTTTTAGTTGAAGTTAGGAGTCATTAGAGTGATTTATAATGTTTCCCTCATCACTTTACAATGTTTTTAGTGAGGTGTCCAAAACACTGTATAACTATTCAAAAACACTATATAACTATTTAAAAATATTATATAACTATTAAAAAATATTATATATTTAAATATATTATGTTTTGACTGAGGTTCAGAGTCATTAGAGTGATTTACAATATTTTATGTAACTCTTTATATTATTTTTGGTGAGGTATTCAAAACACTATATAGCTATTCAAAAATATTATATAGTTATTCAAAAACAATATAAAAAAATACTGTATAGCTATTTAAATACTTTGAACAGGCTTTTAGTTTATTTTGACTGAGGTTCAAAATCATTAAGGTGATTTACAGTGTATTCATTTAACTCTTTATAGTGTTTTTGGTGAGATGTCCAAAATATTATATAGCTTTTCAAAAATACTGTATAGCTATTCCAATCAATTGTACGGACTTTTAGTATATTTTGACTGAGGGTAGAGGGTGATTTACAATATTTTCCTTAACTCATTACAGTATTTTTGGTGAAATATCCAAAACATTGTATAACTTTTCAAAAACACTGTATAGCTATTCAAATATATTATACAGGCTTTTAGTTTGTTTTGTCTTAGGTTAGATGTCACTAGGGTGATATATAATATTTTTCTAAACTCTTTATAATGGTTTTAGTGAGATGTCCAAAATATTTAGCTATTCAAATACACTTGTAGTTTATATTGGCTACGGTTAGGAGTCATTTAGATGATTTACACTTTTTCATGGCTCTTTAACACTCTTTATAGTGTTTTTGTTATTGCATTACGATATCACTTAGTTACAACTTATGTTAAACTGTTGTATGATAGAATAACATATGTTTTATGATAATCAATTTTGTTATAATGGTTTGTTTATCAATAAGATTTCTTAATAATGGCTACTCGCAATTGTTTTATTAGAATAAGAGCTAAGAGATCCTCTTAGCACTACCTCATACCCTTATCAAGTCCTGTGCCACCCATGTGATTCTAGAGTGCTGAGATGATTGATATTTTACATCGCACTACAGCCTATAAAAAATAAGTCATGATATATAAAAACTATGTCATTTTGGATAGTTTTACCTATTTTAGTGAGTAATCATTTTGTAGTTGAACTATTCTTGTACATAATTTTCAAACAAAAACATGCAAAAACAAAGCAAATGGATTATGTTTGGCAATATACTTATTGAGGCACCCTAGTTGATCTGTAGTCATCTCTGTAATATTTTTCTTCTGTTAGCATCATAATATTAAAGTTCAAAATTATAATATTATAATATAATATTATCTCAACCCAATTCTAATATTCCAGTGAATGTCAAGGTGAGCTACAAAACTTATATTTATAAAAAATTTATATAACAACAGGATGAGCTACAAAACTCAATAAGCAGCTAACATATTTATGATGAGAGATAATAGTTCATATGGCCTTAATATCAAGATGCAAGGCAAGAATATAAGAATTCATAGATATTATTTTATTAGATACAAAATCATAAATATCATTTTATTAGAATTATACTTTATTCATAACAATGGAGTAAAGAATATTTTGGAGTATATCAATGACATAATAAATATTTAGGTGCATATAAATGTCATAAGAAATATTTAGGAGCATATCAATAATATAAGAAATATTTCAGGGCATATCAATGACGTATGAAATATTTAAATACATATCAATAGCGTAAGAACATTTAGGAGCATATCAATGACGTAACAAACATTTAAGAGTAAATCAAATAAGAAACATAAGTTGAAGTATCATATTTGATATTGCATTCATTTTCTTATCCAAAAGACACATAAAAATATATAAATAATACTTTGGATAACATATCAAAAAACACAAACTATAAAGTTGGATCATAACATAAGATGGTTTTGAATGACCATTAACATAAGTCTCCCATGTTTGAGAGTTCTATCAACTCACATTTGGATAAAGTTATAAGGGGCCTATAAGAGCATAGCGACCTCTAAACATAACTCACTTTCTCGTTTTCTAATAAAAGTTCATATTATTCTATAAATAGTAGAGTACAAAAAGACATTGTGTGCAAGAACTTTTAATATGCATAGGAAGCACATGTGAAACAACAAAAATATACATGTGTCTATATAAAATAATATGATATAAATATTAACTTTCATATAATATATTTAAATATAATAAAAATTAAGAACAAAAGTAACAAGTATTTAAAGTAATCATATAAGGCTCAATTGGTGAAAGAACTCTAGCTGAATTCAATTTCAAAGAGAAAGAAATAAGAATAGGTAGAATGACAAAATTCATGAGGACAAAATATATGAATCACATTGCATAAATTATTTGAATAATTAATTATACTCTAATTTATTTAAGAAAGATGCCATTTGAAACTATATCACTCTAATTTAAGATGAATTAAGTTTTATAAGATTTAAAGTTTCCAAGAGGGAGTTACAATTATCATTCTTAGTTTGTAGAATCTATAGGGTCAATTGAAACAAATGTTCATATAGGTATTTATATTCTAAATCTTTCAAATAATTTATAGAAAGAAATAAGTATAAGTTTAGTTTCCAATGAAGTAAGTATTGCACTAATTAGAGTTTGTAACAAAAAGTTATAACCAATTTATATTAAAAGGTCAGAAATTATCGTCTTTGTCATATAAAATCTATAGGATAATTGAAATAGAAGTTTGAGTAAGTATCTGAACTCCAAATCTTTCAATCAAGTATAGAAAGAAATATCTACAAGTCTAGCTTCTAAAACAAGATAGATTGGTCATAAATCTTAAAAATTTCAGATTCACAACTTTATCTCTGAACAACATTGATATTAGGTGTAAGGCTCAAACTCTTCAAATTTCTCATGATCAAGATAAAAGCAGAGATTAAAATTATTATAGGAAGGTATTAGAATAGTTGCCTGAGAATGATTAAATCTCAATTAAGGGGATTTGAGCTAAAACCTTAAGTCCAAGTCACTTCTTCTCCTCTTCCTTAGTTTTCTTCTTCTCTCTCTCTTCCTCTTTTCTCTACGTAAGAGGTGATGGGAAGTTTTTTATTTTATATATTTTATAATTTAATCCTTGTAATTATCTATATTTATAAATAAGTGTTTATAAACATTTCAAAATATGTCGTTATATTACAAACAAGTCCTTATAAACAATTAGAAAAAGAGAAATATTATACGAATATTTTTTGATGACTCTTATCATGATCTAGAGGCGAAATGAAGTGGCTATCCTTGAATAATGTACTTTAAGAAGTATTAAAGCTAATTTTATTTTTTTCATTTCATACAATATCAAATACGGCATTCTCACTTGAGATTTTAGCATGTATCATCAAGCAGTGGGATCACCGGGAGGTTTTTCTTATTAATGGGATTCATATGAGATTTTTAGTCGATGATGTAGCCTTGTTGCTATGCATCAAACAAAATAGAAATATTAAATCTGAAGGCAGAGCCATCAGGGTATATGTTTGACCAGTACTTTTCAAGACAACCATCTACTAGGAATCAGCTTGAGAAGTTGATGATCGAACTCTATGCTGCCGAAGACACTAATTCGATAAACAATTTTGGTCATTTGTACATTATATATATATATATATATATATATATATATATATATATATATATATATATATATATATATATATATATATATATATATATATATATTCGTTTACAGTTTATTTTGTCAAGGTTCCTATGTCTTGCCTTATTCTTTGTTGTCAATGGTTGATAACTAATCAACTTTGGACAACTACAATTGGGCAAATGCTATACAATCTTTTATATTAAAGCGTGCCTATTATATTTGATCTAATTAATAGGGTGCAAAGAGGAGAGAGGTTAGTCATGGACTATTAAAAGGGTGCTTAGCCATCCTCATGATAAGTATAAATGTATGTCTTATTATATTTTATCATCTTGCCTAATGAATTTGCGGTTAAATGATTCTAGTTTGTTATGTTTCACAGGATGATTCTGTGAACATGAACTATTATTTGATCCAATCTCTCAAATGTTTGGATGGTTAGTTCATGCCACGTAGAGACCATTAATAAGATGTTGTTAAAAGTGTCATCGGCATATGTAAATAGTATTAATCTCTTTTGGATGTACTTTATTTAGGCTTATTTATTTCTAAACTTATGTTTAGTATTGTTTCCTAGATAATTGTAGAATTACGTCTATTAGATATAGAGGCAGCTCTTTTGGCTGATAATAACACTGTCACTACTAAGATTGACATCTCAATTCAGTGCATATCATGGACTTCATTGCCTATTATAGTTAATATCATTTTCGTATTGTGTGTGGTTTGCAAGAGGAGATAGTGAGGACCGTAGAGGAAGAGGCTGACTGTAATGGAGGAGGGCAAAACTATAGACGAGGAGGAGGAGGAGGAGGAGGAGGAGGAGGAGGAGGCTGATAGGATTGAAAAGGCTATTTGTGGGATAGGTACAAGTCAAAGAGTGTTCATGCTGTGATGAGAAGGATGAACGAATAAGTAGATTTGTAATCTTATTAGAAAAATGGGAATAGAGATCACCGGGAAACAATATTCCCCATCTTCATTAAGGTCGAAAGGCCAAAGAACAATAGATCCAAGTGTAAGAAGAAAGAACCTTACGACTTAATTAATAAAAAAATTATATCGAAATTGCTATCTTCTTAAGAAAAGAAAGCAAAATACACTCGGGAAGAAAAGCACCAAGAAGACCAAAAATAATGACGAGAAACAACCAAGTGATGCGGTCGGATAAATTGAGATTATGGATGAAGAAAATCGAATACGGCACTATGAAGCAATTGAGGTATCATGACATATGTACACTTACTTATTTCTTTGATTTCATATGCTAACTTGTTAAATGATGTTTTTCTTCAAATGTACAAGAAGGATGGGATTTCTAAAGATGAGGAAAGAAAACGTGATGATAATCTAAGTTGTAAATGAATAGTATTTCTGGTCATTATATCTTTTTGGATGACAAGAAAGTCCACCTTTCGTAGATGTCTTTTTGGATATTATTGGATTAGGATATCTTCATGAATGGAGATGTGATCGATACATTCCATTGTCATTGCATCAAAAACTGTAAGTCCATTGCATCAATTGTTCCGAGCATTCTTGTAATACCACCAACCCAGCGAAGTCAAGGATGGTACAACATCGCAATCCTATTGGTTGTCCTGAATGCAAGGCCAGAACCATAACAAATAACTCTCACAATATAATTATTATATAATTCAATTCATAATTAATCAATCTATAGGACATTAATAACATAACTCAATCCATAATTAATCCTCTCATAGGACATTCAATAGATTCAACAACTCCTTAAAGGTCACAACATCCCAATCTAGATAACATATATATAAAGTAATCATACGAGTAAACCACAATTCAATAAGCACTATAACTCACATGTTAGTCAAAACTTATCATAAATATTCACTTTTATTACAACATATAAATTCTTTATGCATTCAAAATATGCTTTAAATATGTATGGATATCAAATACTTTTCTTATGCTCATACAAAAAATTTAAATTCATATGTATTTTAAAATCATGACTTATTAACATAAAATATTTGAATATCATATTTTTGTTGAATCTCGGATTTTAATGATAAAGTCAATTATAAGTTGTTTGATCTAATCTATATATTGACTACGATGACAGTAAGACATAAAGCAGGTGTTATGCCGGAGTCAAAATCGAGATCTCATTATGAGTTTGAGAGTTCGACGAAAGTCCAGACGTTCGTCGAAAGTTCTACGGGAACCAACTGAGAAGTCCAGGAGCTTGCCATAGATGCTTGTCGGAACTCACCAAGAAGATCATTGTAAAGTCCAGGAGCTTACTGAGAGTCCGTTGGAACATTATCGAGAGTTCATCGGATGTTCACCGGAAGTACGCCAAAAGCTCGTCGGAAGAGCAATTGACGCACCGGAACAAGAAGCATTATAAATTATCTTAATTATCATAGTCATAGCGTAAATTAAGTTAGGATTGGGAAGTAATCCCACTAACTTAATTTAGGACCAATTGGGCCCTTAACAGGGCTGAATTGGACCGAATTGAGCACCCAATTCAACCCATGAATGTTGAATCTCGGATTTTGATGATGAAGTCAATTGTCATTTGTTATCTAATCTATATGTTGAGATAAGTATACAGGATTAACTACGATGAAAGTAAAATATGCAGCAGGAGTTGCGCTGGAGTCAAGATTATGATCACGTTGGGAGTTCGAGAGTTCGACAGAAGTCCGGACGATCGTCGGAGGTTTTGCAGGAACAAATCCGAGAAGTCCAGGAGCTTGCCAAAAGAAGCTTGTCAGAACTCGCCAAGTGGATCGTCGCAAGTCTAGGAGTTTGCCGGAAGTCCGTCGGAGCATCGCCGAAGGTTCGTCGGATGTTCGCCGGAAGTTCACCGAAAGCTCGCCAGAAGAAGCGATTGACGCACCGGAGTAAGTTGTAGTAAATGTCTTAAGAAATGTCATAGTTAGCATGTAGATTAAGTTAGGAATGGGAGGTGATCCCATTAACTTAATCTGGGGGCAATTGGGCCCTTGACAGACCCAAATTGGGCCGAATGGATCAACCCATTCGGACCAGAATTCCTGCTAGGCGGTGGCACCGCCAGGGTCGGCGGTGGCACCGCCCAGGAGAGGGTCTCCCAGGAAAGCTGGGCGGTGCAACTGCCCCAGGCAAACGGTGGCACTACTTGGGCTCAGTCTTCGAGCGAGACTAGGCGGTGCAACTGCCCCTGATAGGCGATAGAACCGCTTGAGCTCGGTCTCCGAGCTTTTCCAAGCGGTGCAACCGCCCCAGCTAGGCGGTGGCATTGCCAGGGCTCAATCTCCGAGCGAGACTGGGCAGTGCAACTGCTCCTGTTAGGCGGTGGCACCGCCCAGAGGCTCAGTCTTCGAGCTGTTAGGTGGTTGTACCGCCCCAGTCAGGAGGTGGTACCGCTAGGACCCCGGAAATCCGGAAAAAGACATTTTTGAGCTCCAAATTCAAACTAGTTTGGGGCCTATATATACCCCACCCTTTCTTGCATGAAAGGGCATGAAAATCCAATCTTATTCTGTGAATTTTAGAGCTCAAAATTGTTGTAAAGGCTAGAAGTTCTCCTCCCTCTTTTTCCAAGTTTTGTTCTTTCAAGAGAGGAGAGAAAAGTTTGTAAGGGTTGTCTCCTAAGCCCATCAAAAGGAGTGAAACTATAAAAGGGTGGATGACCTTCGCCTATTGAAGGAAGGCCTCCAGTGGATGTCGGTGACCTCGTTGGTGGAGGAAGCCAAAAGTGGATGTAGGTCAAGATTGACCGAACCACTCTAAATCTCGGTTTGTATTTACTTTGAGCATCTTATCTTTACTGCAAACCTCCTCAGTAGCTCACTGCCTTCTGCTCATTTATGAACATGTTTCATAGTTAAGTATTTTTCGAATTGGCGTTAAGACGGAAATCAGATTTATCGTACGAACATCATATTTCAGTTTGCGCTTATATTCTGATTTCTATCTTAACTGCAAACTGCCTTCCTTACTTTACTTCGAATACGTTTCCGTAAGCTTTCAAAGTTATTATCTGCACGAAATGACTTTTACGTCGGAATCGGATTTCAACGTACAAATGCAATTTTAATCGTCGAAAGTTTTCCGCTGCACTAATTCACCCCCCCCCCCTCTTAGTGCTCTTGATCCTAACAATTGGTATCAGAGTGGGGTTAACTCTCAAACGGATTAAAACCCAAGAGTGATGGCTTACGCCAAAAACCAAGAGGGCCACTCTATTACACGTCCACCCATGTTCAATGGGACGGACTATACCTATTGGAAGACCCGAATGAGGATCTTCCTTATTTCAATGGATTTTGAACTTTGGAATCTTGTCGAAAATGGATTTTCGAAGTCTTCTCTTCCAATAATCGATTGGAATGAATTGGAAAAGAAGACTTTCGCTCTTAATGCAAAGGCTATGAATTCCTTATTTTGTGCGCTTGATAAAAATGAATTCAATCGTGTTTCAGTTTGTGAAACTGCGTTTGATATTTGGCATACACTCGAAGTGACTCACGAAGGCACAAGTAGAGTGAAAGAGTAAAAAATCAATCTTTTGATACATTATTTTAAACTTTTCTGAATGAAACCAAGCGAGACTATTGGCGACATGTACACCCGTTTCACGGATGTCGTCAATGGTCTAAAAGGACTCGGCAAAAGTTTTTCAGATTTTGAGCTCGTAAATAAGATTCTAAGATCCCTTCCTAAGAGTTGGGACCCTAAAGTCACTGCTATTCAAGAGGCTAAAGATTTAAACAACTTCCCTCTTGAAGAACTAATCGGCTCATTAATGACCTATGAAATGACTTGCAAGGCTCATGAAGAGCAAGAAGACATCCTTCCAAAGAACAGGAAGGATATGACACTTAGAACTTTAGATGACCACTTGAGAGAAAACTCAAGTGATGAGGACTGTGACGATGACTTGGCACTTCTAACAAGGAAATTCAAAAAATTTATTAAGAGAAACAAGTTTAAAAGTGACACAAAAAATAAACTTGAACCCAAAAAGGACCAAGTTATTTGCTACGAGTGCAAAAAGCCAGGACACTACAAAAGTGATTGTCTCCAAGCCAAGAAGAGAATATCAAAGAAGAAGGCGCTCAAAGCAACGTGGGATGACTCGAGCATGTCTGAAGAAGAGGAGTCCAACACCGAGCAAGTTGCTCATTACGCCTTAATGGCCATCGGAGAAGAGTTAACAAATTTAATTGATGCAGATTTATCATTTGATGAATTATTAAATGCCTTCCATGACTTATTTGATGAATATAAAACTATTAGTAGAAAATATAAATTACTAAAAAATAAGCATGATAATCTTGTTAGTAATTTTGATAAATTAAAAACTAAATATCATGATAGTTTAGCTCAATGTGAAAAATGTCATAATCTAAAAACTCTCCAAAAGGAAAACTTGCTACTTAAGGATATCTTGAAGAAATTCGAGGTTGGTAGCAAGTCTTTGAACATGATCCTTGCAAACAAGGGTCACGTTCCCAAAAGAAGTGGAATCGGATTTGTGAGAAGTCCTCACCAAAATCCAACCACCTTCATAAAAGGTCCCATCTTACATGTTCGACACCAAAGCAAATGTAATTTTTGTTGCAAATATGGACAAAAAAATGCATCAGTGTCCATTCAAGAAAATTAGTCTGAACAAATTAATTTGGGTTCCTAAAAGAACCATGATAAACTCTATGCAACATGATAAACAATGTAGATCAGTTTTTGAGGCACCCAAAAGTAAATGGGTACCTAAAAATTATCCTTTCTTGTAGAGACATACACCATCACAAGCTAGGAGCAAGAGATGGTACCTTGATAGTGGATGGTCAAGGCATATGACCGGAGATCCATCTTAATTCTCTAAGCTCACTAGCATAGACGAAGGCTATGTCACCTTCGGAGACAACAACAAGGGTAAAATCATTGGCAAAGGAACCATAGGTAGCAAATTCAACTTCTTTATTGAAGATGTTGTGTTAGTTGATAGTTTAAAACATAACCTCTTGAGCATTAGTCAATTATGTGATGAAGGATATATCGTCAAATTCGAATCTAATGCTTGCATCATTGAAAAATCACACAAAAACACATCTATGATTGCATTAAAACAGAATAATGTATACACCATTGACATTAATGATCTTTGCAATGAAATGTGTTTCTCGGTTTTGAATGAGGATGCTTGGCTTTGGCATAGGAGATTAGGCCATGCTAGCATGAAACTAATCACTCAAATATCATCCAAATAACTTGTACGAGGAATTCCTCATATCAAGTTCATCAAAGATGATGTGTGTGATGCTTGTCAATTAGAAAAATAAATTAAGGGTAGTTTCAAATCTAAGAATCAAATAAGCACCTCTAGGCCCTTATAATTAATCCATATGAACTTGTTCGGACCAATCTCTATATCAAGCCTAGGAGGTAGCAAATACGCCTCATCATTGTAGATGACTATAGTAGATACACATGGACTTATTTCTTGAAACACAAAAATGAATGCTTTAGATATTTCACCAAGTTTTGTAAACTTGTTCAAAATGAAAAGGATTTTATGATTTCATCAATTCGAAGTGATCATGGTGGTGAATTTCAAAACCATAATTTCCAAGAATTTTGTGAATCTAATGGGTACAACCACAACTTCTCTACTCCGAGAAATCTTCAACAAAATAGAATAGTAGAAAGAAAGAATAGAAATTTACAAGAAATGACAAGAACCATTTGTTGAATCTCGTATTTTGATGATGAAACTACTTGATATATGTTTATAATTTAATCTATATTTTGAGTGACGCAGGATGCTTCGATCAGGATGAGACAATTAAAGTAGGAAAATCATGTTGTGCCGGAGGAACATGTTAGAAGATTGGACGTCGGGCCGGTGGATCGGTCGACGTATCGACAGAAGGCTTCGGGCCATGGACTCGGGCATCGGGCCAAGAAAAGCGGGTATTGTGCCAAGGATATCGGAGTTGCAGAGTCAACTGGCCGATTGGGCAATAGGCTGTAGGAGAGGACGATGTGCCGAAGAATCGGACGAAGCGTCAAGGGACCAATTACATGTCGGACAACTTGGTTAATTGCTTAGGATTAATTATCTCGATCGAAGTTTTGTTTACGTGTGCAGGATTAACTACGATGAAAGTAAGACATGCAGCAGGAGTTACACCGGAGTCATGATAATGATCACGTTGGGAGTTCGAGAGCTCGACGGAAGTTCGGACTATCGTCGGAGGTTCTGCGGGAACAAATCCGAGAAGTCCATAAGCTTGCCAAAGAAGCTCGTCGGAACTCGCCAAGTGTATCGTCGCAAGTCTAGGAGTTTGCCGGAAGTCCGCAGGAGAATCACCGAGGGTTCATCGGATGATCGACGGAAGTTCGTCGGAAACTCGCCGGAAGAAGCGATTGATGCACCGGAGCAAGCTGCAGAAATTATCTTAGGATTTATCGTAGTTAGCACAATGATTAAGTTGGAAATGGGAGGTGATCCCATTAGCTTAATCTTGGGGCAATTGGGCCCCTGAAAAACCCATTTTGGGCCAAATGGATCTACCCATTCGGACCCTGATTGTTGTGGGAGGTGCAACCGCCCAAGCCAGGAGGTGCAACCGCCTAGGCTAAGTCTCCCAGGGAGACTGGGCGGTGCAACCGCCCCAGCCAGGAGGTGCAACCGCCTGGGCTCAGTCTCCAAGCGAGACTGGGCGGTGCAACCTCTCCTGACAGGAGGTAGCACCGCCTGAGCTCAGTCTTCGAGCTCTGGCAGGAGGTGCAACCACCCCTGGCAGGAGGTGGCACCGCCTGAGCTCAATCTTCGAGCTTTGCCAAGCGGTGCAACCGCCTCAGTCAGGAGGTGCAACCGCTTGAGCTCAGTCTTCGAGCTCTGGCAGGAGGTGCAACCGCCCCTGACAGAGGTGGCACTGCCCAGAGGCTTAGTCTTCGAGCTCTGCCAGGCGGTGCAACCGCTCCAGTCAGGAGGTGCAACCGCCTGATCCCGGAATTCCGGGAATTGACAGTTTTGAGCTCCAAATTTGAACTGGGTTGGGGCCTATAAATACCCCACCCATTCAGCACTGAAAGAGCACAGACATACACCGAAATCTTGATCTTTTTCTGTGATTCTTAGAGCTCAAAATTGTTGTAAAGGCCAAAAGTTCTCTTCCCTCTGTTCTTCAAAGTTTTGAGTTGTAAAGAGAGGAGAGAAAATTTTTGTAAGGGTTGTCTCCTAAGCCCGTCAAAAGAAGTGAAACTGTAAAAGGGTGGTTGGCCTTCGCCTATTGAAGGAAGGCCTCTAGTTGACGTCGGTGATCTCGTCGGTGGAGGAAGCCAAAAGTGGAGTAGGTCAAGATTGACCGAACCACTCTAAATCTCGGTTTGCATTTACTTTGAGCATTTTATCTTTACTGCAAACCTCCTAAATAGCTACTGCCTTCTGCGCTTTTACGAACGAGTTTCTAAGTTCAGAGCTTTCCGAATCTACGTTTAGACGTAAATCGGCTTTTTCGTACGATCATTACATTTCAGTTTACGTTTACGTTTTGATTTCAATCATAACTGCAAACTGCCTTCTGCGCATTTATAAAACATATCTCAAAGTTCAGTATCTTCAAAATTGGCATTTAGACGTAAACCGGTTTTATCGTACGAACGTCGCACTTCAGTTTGCGCTTGCATTCTAATTTTCATCATAAACTACAAACTGCCTTCGTAGATTTACTTTAACGTCATCTTGCTTAATCTTATGTTAAAGTAATCTTAGAATCGGCTTTTACATCGAAATCGTTTTTATCAAACGAACGCAGTTTCGTTTTAATCGCAGAAAGATTTTCGCTGCACTAATTCACCCCCCCCCCTCTTAGTGCTCTCGATCCTAACACCATTTTGAATGAACATAGCCTACCTAAATACTTTTGGGCTGAAGTCATAAACACTACTTGCTATATTTTGAATAGAGTTCTAGTAAGACCCTTGCTCACCAAAACTCCCTATAAGTTATGGAATAATAAAAACCCTAATGTTTCATATTTTAAAGTTTTTGGGTGTAAGTGTTTTATCTTGAATGAAAAAGATGCCTTAGGAAAATTTGATGCTAAATCCGATGAAGGAATTTTTCTTGGTTATTCTTCGGTTTCTAAAGTTTTTCGTATCTTCAATAAAAGAACTTTAATTATAGAAGAATCCATTCATATTGTTTTCAATGAGATTTTTGAAATCAAGAAAAATGATTTTGATGATGATGTAAATTTTGATTCTTTGAATTTAAATGAAACCCCCCCTCTAACTAGCAACTTGGATGCATCCACTTCCGAAACACCCTTGCCCAAGGATTGGAAGTATGTAGATGCTCATCCTAAAGAGCTAATCCTAGGAGACACATCTAAGGGGGTTCAAACACGTTCTTCTCTTAAAAATTTTTGTGCCAACGCCGCTTTTTTTCCCAAATTGAACCTAAATGTATTGACGAAGCCATGAAAGATGATTCATAGATTATCGCAATGCAAGATGAGTTAAATCAATTTGAGAGAAATGAGGTGTGGAAGCTTGTTCCTAGGCCAAATGACTATTTAGTTATTGGTACTAAATGAGTCTTTAGAAACAAGCAAGATGAATCTGGTATCGTGGTTAGAAACAAGGCTAGATTAGTGGCCAAAGGTTTCAACCAAAAAGAAGGTATCGATTACGAAGAAACCTTCGCTCCTATAGCTAGATTAGAAGTCATAAGGATGCTCCTTGCCTATGCTAGTAATAATAATTTTAAGTTGTTTCAAATGGATGTCAAAAGCGCTTTTCTTAATGGCTTTATTTCTGAAGAAGTTTATGTTGAACAACCTCCCGGATTTGAAAATAATAGTCTCCCTAATCATGTATTTAAATTAACTAAAGTTCTCTATGGTTTAAAACAAGCCCTAAGGGCTTGGTATGATAGACTTAGTACTTTTCTTATTGAAAATAATTTCACAAAAGGCAAGGTCGATACTACATTATTTATCAAAAATTTTGAAAATAATTTTCTCATTGTTCATATTTATGTTGATGACATTATCTTCGGTTCTACGAATGAATCTTTTTGTGAATCTTTTGCTGAAACCATGAGTCTCGAATTTGAAATGAGTTTAATGTGAGAATTAACCTTTCTCTTAGGCTTACAAATTAAGCAACTAAGCAATGACATCTTTATTATTCAAACTAAATATGCCTTAGATCTGTTAAAAATATTTAATATGAATAGCTCAAAAGCTATTAACACTCCTATGAGCACCTTCACTAAGTTAGAAGTTGATGAAAGTGGAGAAAGCTTCGATCAAAAAACTTATAGGGGTATGATAGGAAGTTTACTTTACCTCACTACAACTAGACTATATATCATGTTCAGTGTAGGACTTTATGCTAGGTTTCAATCAAACCCTAAGATATCTCATTTTAAAGCGATTAAAATAATACTTAGATATCTTAAAGGTACCACAAATATAGGATTATGGTATCCAAAATCCGAGAATTTTGAGTTAATTGCGTATGCTGATGCAGATTTTGCTGGGTGTAGATTAGATAGAAAAAGCACATCAAGATCATGTCAATTTTTGGGACATTCCCTTGTTTCCTAGTCATATAATAAACAAAACTCGGTTGCACTATCAATAACTGAAGCTGAGTATATTGCAGCTAGTGCATGCTGTGCACAAGTTGTGTGGATGAAAAACACCTTAGAAGATTATAAAGTCCATCTTAAAAACATTTCCATTAAATGTGATAACACAAGTACAATATGTTTAACAAAGAATCTCATTCAACACTCAAGAACAAAACATATTGATATTAGACATCACTTCATACGAGATTATGTCACTAATCATGATGTAATCATAAAGTTCATTGATACTAAGCATCAACTAGCTAATATTTTTATAAAACCTCTAAGCGAAGAACAATTTGATTTCATTAGAAGAGAATTAGGAATGTTAATGTGTCCGAATGCATAAACTTGTTAAAATCATTTTTCAGACTTTATCGATTGAATGAATCACTTGATTGCCATTACATGCCTAAAATTACATGTTGGAAATTATGTGTTTTGGATACAAAAATTTCCATAACAATGAGCATGTTTTGTTTTCATGATTGTATTTGAAAATCTATAGTATAGTCTTGTCCGAATGCATGAAAGTGTTAATTTCATTTTCGGATTCTCTTAACTAGTGGTATCCTAACAATCGAATTTTCTCAATACAATATCCTTTTCCAAACTTAATAAGCATATGTTATATCGAGTTTGATTCTTATCATTGATTTTTGACATATGGAATCAACTAGCAAAAACATCTCTCATATACTTATCATGTGAAAAATATTTTTTGAGAAATGGATTTGATAAAATGATTCTTGCTTGTAAATTCATTTTTGAAATATGGATTTTAGTGTTTTTACTTGTAAAGATTTGTTTCACATATATATCTTGATCTTTATAAAAATGGAGTATGAGTCAATCTCTCATCGATTTTAACTTCATAGCTAGTATCACAAATAGCTTTCCTCCTTACTGTGCTTTAACTATGTTTACATACGCTTTCAAGTAAACACCTTTCGAGATCAGCTTTAATCGTACGAACACTTTACGAAATCGACGTTTTTCATTTGTGCAATTTACATTACTGCAAATCACCTTAGTCTTCTCTTGCACTATTCACGAAAGCTTTCAAGTTCAAATTCTTTCCGAAACGAATTGAATCGAAACCATTCTCATCGGAATCAGTTTTAATCGAAACAAGTTTTTTGAAATCGTGAAAGTTTTCCGTCGCACTAATTCACCCCCCCCTCTTAGTGCCGCTCTTGATCCTAACAATCTTTCCTCATTTATACAATTTACAAAACCTTTATTTCATGTACATTTCAAATCTTAATTTGTTATATAATACTTTTCAAAGTAACATATATTTTTCAAAACGAAAGAATAGATGTAACTAATTTCACATATCATAGCATAAAACATTGTAGTACAAAAACTATCGTTAATTTTTAATAAATAAGCATAAAATATAGTTAATGATTCATAAACATAAATATAACTAATGTGGATATAATAGAAGTCATAGTACATGAATGACTATAACTTTCATAGTATATATAACACATATCACCCTATGTCAGAATCGAGAAAAAACTAGTTTTTGAATAAATATCAATGCATAACCCTCGTTGGTAGGGTCTAAATCATAGTCATATTGACTAGATATGACCTTCTTATAAGACAAGGTGTTTTAACAACTATTATACAACTATCGGCAAAAACAATATGTCATACAACAATATACCATAGTCTAAATATTATACAACTATCAGCAAATACAATATATCATAGTCTAAATATTATACAACTATCGGCAAAAACAATATATCAATGACCTTCTTATAAGACAAGGTGTTTTAACAAATCCTTTTACATATCATTTCAAAGCTAATGCAATTATACATCATCTAAAATTAATAATAATCAAATATTTTTAAAATATTTTTAAATATAATGTTAAATAAATATTTAACATAAAACCATAAATGCTTTTAAAAAAATTTCAAATCAGATACTTCTCTAAATTATATATATTTAAATATTTTATAATATTTTTGAATAAAAAATATAAATTATGTAAATCACATGCATCTATAATTTCTAAACATATACATCAATATTTTCAAAAATAGGTTAGACAAAATCATCAAATACATATCCCGCATATCCTTGATATAAGCATATTTTGATCTTTTCTCTCCATTTCTTATTTTTCCAACATTGTCATTTATTATTATTATTCCCTTCACAATATAAATATCTGATTAATTAAGAACATCAAAATATATCAATCTATAATCTAAAATATAAATATAATTAATGGGAATGCATGAGAACATCAAGATTCTATTTCTCTTCTTTCTCTTCTCCATTCTCACACCCAATCCTCTATTTCTTCCTTTTCTCTTTTCTTTCTCTCCACTTCCTTTCTATTCTTCCTTCCTTGTTCCCTTTCCATTTTCCTTTTCTTCTGTTCTTCTCTGCCTCTTCTGTTCTTATAGCCAATGCCTCCCTATCTTCTCTCTTTCCTTCTTCCTCTCCCTCTTTTTATTCTTCTTTTCTTCCTTCCCCCTTGTCTTCTGCCCGATTTCACCTCACTGAAGCCTCTTGTACAAGGGAGAGGCGGTAATGCGAGGAGAAAGGCAGTAGGGCCGAAAAAAAACCCTTTTTTTTCTTTTTCTTTTGTACTTTTGCAATTTAGTCACTATGATTCGTATATTTACAATAATACAATTATTATAGACATGTTTTTAGGTAATGTCGTTTTATCATTTCTTACTAAATTATGTATTTATAATATTATTTAATTATTTTGTTTATTATTATTTTTAATATAAAAATAATATTAATAAGTAGGGACTTTGATGTTCAACCCAAGCTATCAAATAAATTTTGATAGATAGATCGATTTCATATTTCTGAATAGAAAATTTCATTAGCACCTCAAGAATTTAATATTGTGATTTATTTGGACTTTAAGAAAATTTCATATTGGACTTTAAGAAAATTTCATGTATTATGTATTATAATAAAATTTCATTCAAGCTAAGTAGAAAATTTATTTCATTCAACCCAAGCTAAGTAGAAAGTTTCATTGGACTTTAAGAAATATATTTTTATGTATTATAATTTATTTCATATTATGAGAAGGTATCGGATGACATTCAATAAGATAGTATGTCCAATTTATATGTGTTAATTATAATTTAATATTTTAATTTTGAACTTTTATATTGTCATGCTAACAAAAGAAAACTATTACGGAGATGACTACGGATCAAGTAGGGTGCCACAACAAGTATATTGCCAAACATCATCCATTTGTTTTATTTTTATGTGTTTTTATTTGAAAATGATGAACATAAATGGTTTATAGAATTGCAAAACAATTGCTAGAATAAGCAAAACTATCCAAAATGACATAGTGTTTATGTGTCATGATTTATTTTCTATAGACTATAGTGCGATGTAAAATGTCAATCATCTCAGCACCCTAGAACCACATGGGTGGCACAGGACTTGATGAGGGTCTGAGGTATTGTTGGGTATTGATTGGATTCATAAGTTTACACGTAAAGCCTATGGGAATTTGCCCACACACCCGACACCCAATTGAGCAATCGTTTATGAACTTACAATTGTCTGTTTGCTTTCTAAAGTGATTGTTTTCTTCTTCCTCTTTTTTCTTTTTTGCACACTAGGTGTTTGTTGAATTGGTTGTAAGGTTGCTATCTTTGTGAGACATCGAACTTGACCATCGTTGATTTTCAAAACTAATCAATTTGTTCTTTTATAGATCCTTCGATACCTGAGCGAGGTTACTGTTAGGATCAGGGTCGGGACTAAGAAGGGGGGGTGAATTAGTGTAGCGGTAAAATAACGTCTCGATTTAAAACTTCCGTACGATAAAAAACTGTTTCCGACGAAAGACCGATTTCAAAAACTTAACTTAAAAATCGAACTCGGAAGATAACTTGAAATCTCATTCTCGTTCGAATATATAGTGAAAGCAGTAGGCAAGTAAAGATTTAGTTTGCAGTATGTAAATGACAGGAAGTAAATACAAACCGGAGAGCACGACAATTTAGAGTGGTTCGGTCAACATGACTTACATCCACTTTCGGCTTCCTCCTCCGACGAGGTCACCGGCATCCACTAGAGGCTTTCCTTCAATAGGCGAAGGCCAACCACCCTTTTATAACTCAATTCTCCTTTTACCGGGTTTAGGAGATAACCCTTACACCCCCACTCATTCCTCTCTCAATCTATTCTAACACATAGAACTTTGAGAGGAGCTCACACAAGATTGCAGCAGCGTTTCTATACTTTTTTACTCTCAATACTTGTGTGCTTTAACCAGGGATGCGAGGGGTATTTATAGGCTTCAAGTTGATTCAAACTTGGAGCCTAAAAACATCTCATCCCGGGTTCCCCGGGCATGGGCGGTACCATCGCCTGCGCTGGGCAGTACCACCGCCTAGTGTCAGTTTGGTTGACACTGTCCTGGGCGGTACCACGACTTAGGTCTGGCGGTACCACCGCTTGGGAGGCTGTGCTGGGCGGTACCATCGCCTGGCACCCTACTAGGGGTGGTACAACCACCCAGATTGGCGGTACCACCGCATGACATTGTCTCGAAGACTGTGCCACGATGATGAGTCTTCTTGGGACATTGTTTGGGCCTCTTATTGGGCCCAACACAATTCTTACATGGACCTAGCTGGACCCTAATTAGGTTGGGCCAAATCCAATGCCAATTACGTGCTAACTATGATTCCTAAGACATTCTAAGCTAAACAAATCCTTATGTCAATTCTTCCGACGAGCTTCCGGCGATCTTCCGGCGAACCTCTGACGAACTCTCGGCAATGTTCCGACGGACTCCCGGCAAGCTCTTGGACTTCACGACTTTCTTCTTGGTGAGTTCTGACGAGCTTCTTTGGCAAGCTCCGTGACTTCTTGGCTGGTTCCCGCAGAACTTTCGACGAACGTCCGGACTTCCGACGAACTCTCGAACTCCCAACGTGATCTCGATCTTTACTCCAGGACTTCATTTTGCTTCATGTCTTACTATTGTAGTTAATCCTGCACATATAAAATAAACTTCAATTTAGACAATTAATCCTAAGCATCTAATCAAGTTGTCCGACATGTCATTGGTCCCTCGACGCTTCGTCCGATTCTTCGACGCATCGTCCTCTCTTGCGGCCTATTGCCCAATCGGCTAGTTGACTCCGCAACTCCGATATCCTTGGCGCAATACCCGCTCTTCTTGGCCTGATGCCTGAATCCACGGCTCGAAGCCTTCTGTCGATACGTCGACTGATCCACCGGCCCGATGTCCAATCTTCTGACATGTTCCTCCAGCCCAACATGATTTTCTTGCTTTAATTGTCTCATCCTGATTGAAGCATCATGCATCACTCAAAACGCAGATTAAAATATAAACACATATCGATTGGTTTCATCATCAAAATCCGAGATTCAACAATCTCCCCCTTTTTGATGATGACAACTAATCGACGACGGAGTTAACCTTAACTCTCGGAGTTTAAACAAACTCCCACTATCAATATGCCATATTGATAGAAACTCTTGGATTAAAAAATCTAAGCAACATGTCATGATCAAATCATGACATACCAACAACATACTTCTCCCCCTTTGTCATCAACAAAAAGAAGAAGTACAATTCTCATGTGTTTAAAAGATAGGAGTTCAAATAGTTGCATAATAAATCTTCAAGTTCTATCATCATGCAATTTTGCTATCATCATCGATATGCAAGGTAGTAAGATAGCAACATACTAGCTAGCAAATTTAAGGATGTGCAAGTTGGCATATTTGCTTTTCTTGAGATAGACAAGATAGCACTTTTGCTTCTTTTGAGATAACAACTCTTTTCTTCTCTTTAGATCACAAGCTAGCAATTCTAGCAAATTTTACATCATGCAAGATAGCAAATTTTTATGATGTTCAAGATAGTAAGTTCTTTCTTCTCTTTTGAGAAGTGCTATTTTTTGCTTCCTTTGCCAAGTGCAAGCTAGTAAAATTTTGCTTCATTCTTGAATTGTGCAAGCTAGCATCTTTCTCTTTGAGATGTGCTTATTAGCAACTCTTTCTCCCCCTTTGTCATTGGCAAAAAGAAGGGAAGACCCTTTACATCAATTTCTAAATTATGACAAAGGTAAATAACATTCTTATTTGTGCATCATCATAGTGTCAATTTACAACATGCACAAATTCAATAACACTACATTTCATTTTCTATGCACGATACCGAAAAATCAATCATCATTATGAGCATATCATACATGATACTAAAACATTAAAATTTTTAAGTATTTATTAACATTTTGATCATGATACCAAACAATCATCATTTAGAGCATTCATGATACAAAACATTAAATCAACATTTATGATACATCATTTTGACAACAATTCATTTTAAATCATAATTCACATCATATGCAATACATCACATCATAATTAAAAAGCACAAGTATTGCATGCATCATTGCAAATCATAAATGTTTCATATCATGATGGTATTAATTTGTCAAATTGCATCCTACCATGTATGATCATAACTTCATATTTGCATGCATCAAAATAATATCAAGAGTATTTCATGCATAATTTTATATCATCTCATTCATCTCATCTCATCAAGAGAAATTAATTGGGTGATGAATACAAGGAGTTATACAAAGATAGAAAATCATGTCATAAAAGATGAGATCATGTGAAAACCAAAAACATGATTCATTTTGACACATCTCCTCTTAAATAAATAACGTAAAGAATTCTTAGGAGATCATGAAAAATCTTGATTTATATAAAAGATTTCATGTAATAAATCTCGAGAAATCAAGATCGTGATTTCGATAAAACCCATTAAATTCAAACCATCAAAATCAATTTCATGGTTCAAGAGATTCATAAAGATGATATAAATAGATTCATTAATCTCCTTTTTGGAAAAATCGATAAAGTCAGAAAAATAATTTTTTCAAGGAGAAACCTTTTTACTTTTTAGTTGTTTTAATTCATGTGATGCATGTTCTTTTCTTTTATGCCAAATAAAAACATGTATCAACGTTTATGATCAAAAAATGAATTTCGTCATAAAAATCATCAAGACCAATAAATCACAAAAATCATCATGTATAACTTTAAAATCTCATGCATAAAATCGTCAATCATGGTATCAAAACATTTAATATTTTCATATCATCATTATGCATTACTTCAAATCAAACATGATTTCATTTAATCAAAATCGAGAAATAACAATGGAAAATAACATGATACACATTATTACTTCTTAATCACATATAGCATGATTTCATAAGGTATTTTTAATTAAAATCAATTTTTTATTAAATATGTAATTTTTATTATCATTTTTAAAATTACTATCATGATCATGATTTTTGCATTTTTTTATTAAACATATAATTTTCAAGAATATTTAACTTTCTTAAACTAAATAAAAATACATCATGGAAAACATCAAGTAATTTCAAAATAAATTAAGGGGGTTTCGATTATCTCATCGTTGAATGCCACCTCGCCTTTCTTGATTTTCTCTTTGTCTTCAGAGGAACTCGATTCATCCCAATTTTTGTTCTTCTTCTTGCGTTCAAAGCAAGTAGTTTCATTCTTTTTGTTCTTAAGTTTTTGTTTCACTAACTTTTTAAATTTCTTAGTGAGGACTTCATGTTCACCATCACTTGAGCTTATGCTCGAGTGGTCTTCAAATGTTCTAAGTTCAAAATCCTTCATATTCTTTGGAAGGTGGTTCTCAAGTTCTTTACATGCATTGTACATCATTTTATAGGTTATCAAGGACCCTATTAGTTCTTCGAGTGGAAAATGGTTCAAATCATTGGCCTATTGTATGGTCGTTACTTTAGAGTCCCAAGTTTTATTAAGAGAACACAAAATCTTGTTTACGATTTCAAAATCCAAAAAACATTTGCCAAGAGCTCTTAAACCATTGACGACATCTGTAAAACGAGTGTACATGTCAACAATGGTTTCGGTTGGCTTTATTCGAAAAAGCTCGAAATCATGTATTAAAAAGTTAATTTTTGAATCTTTAACTTTGCTAGTTCCTTCATGCATGATTTCAAGAGTGCGCCAAATATCGAAAGCCATTTCGCAAGTAGAAACACGATTAGACTCATTTTTATCTAAGGCGCAAAATAAGGCATTCATAGCCTTTGCATTTAGAGAAAACATCTTCTTCTCGAAATCATTCTAATGGTTCACTGGAAGAGAAGACATTTCAAATCCGTTTTCGATTATGTTCCATAAATCAAGATTCAATGAAAGCATGAAAACTCTCATTCGAGTTTTCCAATAAGTATAGTCCGTCCTATTGAAAAAGGGAGGACGAATGAGAGATTGACCCTCTTGAAAGCCGAAATGAGCCATTTCTATTTGGGTGTTAACCCAAAGTAGAAAACCGTGGCTCTGATACCAATTGTTAGGATCAGGGTCGACACTAAGAGGAGGGGGGGTTGTTGAATCTCGGATTTTGATGATTAAGTCAATTGTCATTTGTTATCTAATCCATATGTTGAGATAAGTGTGCAGGATTAACTACGATGGAAGTAAGACATGCAACAGAAGTTGCACCGGAGTCAAGACCATGATCACGTTGGGGGTTCGAGAGTTCGACGGAAGTCCGGACGATCGTCGGAGGTTCTACGGGAACAAATCCGAGAAGTCTAGGAGCTTACCAAAGAAGCTCATTAGAACTCGCCAAGTGAATCGTCGTAAGTCCAGGAGTTTGTCGGAAGTCCACCGGAGCATCGTCGAAGGTTCATCGGATGTTCGCCGGAAGTTCGTCGGAAGCTCGCCGGAAGAAGCGATTGACGCACCAGAGCAAGTTATAGTAAATGTCTTAAGAAATATCGTACTTAGCATGTAGATTAAGTTAGGAATAGGAGGTGATCCCATTAACTTAATCTGGGGGCAATTGGGCCCTTGATAGACCCAAATTGGGCCGAATGGATCAACTCATTCGGACCAGAATTCCTACTAGGCGGTGGCACCGCCAGGGTCGGCGGTGGCACCGCCCAGGAGATAGTCTTCCATGAAAGCTGGGCGGTGCAACCGCCTGGGCTCAGTCTCCGAGCGAGACTAGGCGGTGCAACCGCCCCAGTCAGGCGATGGCACCACCTGGGCTCAGTCTCCGAGCGAGACTGGGCGGTGCAGCCGCCCCTGTCAGGAGGTGGCACCGCCCAGAGGCTTAGTCTCCGAGTTGCCAAGCGGTTGTACCGCCCCAGTCAGGAGGTAGTACTGCCAGAACCCCGAAAATCCGAGAAAAGATATTTTTGAGCTCCAAATTCAAACCAGTTTGGGGCCTATATATACCCCACCCTTTCCTACATGAAAGGGTACCGCTTACTCTATGATTTTTAGAGCTCAAAAGTGTTGTAAAGGCTAGAAGTTCTCCTCCCTCTTTTCTTCCAAGTTTTGATCTTTCAAGAGAGGAGAGAAAAGTTTGTAAGGGTTGTCTCCTAAGCCCGTCAAAAGGAGTGAAAATGTAAAAGGGTGGTTGGCCTTCGTCTATTGAAGGAAGGCCTCTAGTGGACATCGGTGACCTTATCGGAGGAGGAAGCCAAAAGTGGATGTAGGTCAAGATTGACCGAACCACTCTAAATCTCGGTTTGCATGTACTTTCTGTTCTTTATCTTAACCGCAAACTGCCTCCATAGCTTTACTTTAACTGCACTTCTCCTAATCTAAGTTAAAGCAACTTTCGAATTGGCTTTCATACCGAAATCACTTTTATCGTACAAATATCGTATTTTGGTTTGCAATTACATTTTGTTCTCTATCTTAACTGCAATCTGCCTCTATATCTTTACTTTAACTGCATCTCGCTTGATCACAAGTTAAAGTGATCTCTGAATCAGCTTTCTTACCGAAATCATTTTTATCATACGAATGTCGTTTTAAATCGTCGAAAGTTTTCCGCTACACTAATTCACTATCCCCCCCCCTCTTAGTGCTCTTGATCCTAACAATTGGTATATGAGCGGGGTTAACTCTCAAATGGATTAAAACCTAAGAGAGATGGCATACGCTAGAAACTAAGAGGGCCACTCTATTACACGTCCACCCATGTTCCATGGGACGGACTACACCTATTGGAAGACCTGAATAAGGATCTTCCTTATTTTAATGGATTTCGAACTTTGGAATCTTGTTGAAAATGAATTTTCGAAGTCTTCTCTTCCAATGATCGATTGGAATGAATTGGAGTAGAAGACTTTTGCTCTTAATGCAAAGGCTATGAATGCCTTATTTTGTGCGTTTGATAAAAATGAGTTCAATCATGTTTCGGTTTGTGAAACCGCGTTTGATATTTGGCATATACTCGAAGTAACTCACGAAGGCACAAGTAGAGTGAAATAGTCAAAAATCAATCTTTTGATATATTCTTTTGAACTTTTCTGAATGAAACCGACTATTGGCGATATGTACACCCGTTTCACGGATGTCGTCAATGGTCTAAAAGGACTCGACAAAATTTTTTCGGATTTTGAGCTTGTAAATATGATTTTAAGATCCCTTCCTAAGAGTTGGGACCCTAAAGTCACTGCTATTCAAGAGGCTAAAGATTTAAATAACTTCCTGTTGAATCTCGGATTTTGATGATATAATCAATTGGTGGGTTAATTGATCTAATCCATATTATTGAGTTAAGTGTGCAGGATTAACTACGATAATCAGAAAACATAAAGCAAGGATACCGGAGTCGAGTTTGATAGACGTTTAAGAGACCGGAGAATCATCGGAGATGCTGCCGGAACCGTCCGAGAAGAAATCGGGAACGTGTTGGAAGTTCGCCGAAGAAATCGTCGGAGGCTCGCGGAGATCACCAAGAAGGCTCGGCTACTCGTTAAAGTCATCATAAAGATTGGGAGCTTGCAGGGAGTCCGTCGGAAGAGTTCGTCGGAAAAGCTCGCCGGAACAAGACTCGACGTTCGCGGTTAAAAAACTTGCTTAGGATGTTTTTTTTATGTAGTTCACCTGTAATTAGGATTAGGATTAAGAGATAATCCTATATCCTGGTTAGGGGCCAACTGGGGCCAAAATCAGATTTGGTTTGGGCGAAAAATAAGCCAAACCAATGAATCGGAAAGTCAGGCGGTGGAACCGCCTGGCTGGGCGGTGGCACCGCCCAGCACCCGAGTGCTGGGCGGTGACACCTCCTTGGCTGGGCGGTGGCACCGCCCAGCACCCGAACGCTGGGCGGTGGCACCGCCTGGCTGGGCGGTGGAACCGCCAGCACCGGGAACCCTAAGAGAATTCAAATTTTGGAGCCCAAAATTTGAATCCTCTTGAGGCCTATAAATACCCCTCAAATCTCAGCTGAGGTTACAACTTTTTAGAAGCATTTTGATTGAGAGAAAAGTCTTAGAAAGTCTTAGCAAGTCTTGTTTTCAATTTGCTAGAGAGTTCTCCTCCTTCTTTCTTATTGAAAATTTGTAAGAGGTTGAGCTGCTTGTAAAAGGTTGTAAGAGGGGTGTTTACCCTTCCATTTCAAGAGACTTGCTAGTGGAAGGTGGGAGCCTCATCGAAGAGGGGCCTCGCAAGTGGAGTAGGTCATTTGACCGAACCACTCTAAAAATCGGCGTAATCTCTGGTTTGCTTTTTATTATTGTCATTTACATTACTGCAAATCTTCTTACTGCTTTAGTTCCTTATTACTCTTGCTGCGCAACTTTAAGAATACGCCTTCAAGTTAAATTTCTCAAGTTTCATTCTTAACGTACGAAAGATTTTGTTAAAATCGAAGTTTTAATCCGCTGCACTAATTCACCCCCCCCTCTTAGTGCCGCTCCGATCCTAACAAGTGGTATCAGAGCAAGGTTATCTCTCATATTTGGTTTAATACCCAAGAGAGATGGCTTACTCCGGCATGCAAGAGGGCCATTCTATTGCACGACCACCTTTGTTTAATGGGTCGGATTACACATATTGGAAGACTCGCATGAGAATCTTCCTCATTTCTATGGACTTTGAGCTTTGGTCTATTGTCGAGAATGGATTTCAAAAATCTTCTCTTCCGATGAGCGAATGGAATGAATCGGAGAAGAAGGTTTTTGCTTTAAATGCAAAGGCTATGAATGCCTTGTTTTGTGCACTAGACAAAAACGAATTTAATCGTGTTTCAATCTGTGATTCGGCTTTTGATATTTGGAGAACTCTTGAGGTCACTCATGAAGGCACTAGCCGAGTGAAAGAGTCCAAAATCAACATCCTTGTGCACTCTTACGAACTTTTCCGAATGAAACCAAGTGAGTCCATCGGAGACATGTACACCCGGTTTATGGATGTCATCAATGGACTCAAAGCTCTTGGTAAAGATTTTACTAACTTTGAACTAGTAACTAAAATCTTAAGATCCCTCCCTAAAAGTTGGGATCCAAAAGTTACGGCCATTCAAGAGGCCAAAGACCTTAAAGCATTCCCTCTTGAAGAACTCATTGGGTCTCTAATGACCTACGAAATGACATGTCAAGCTCATGACGAGCTCGAGAACCCCCTTCCAAAGAACAGGAAGGATATGGCACTCAAATCACAAGAAGACCACTTGAAAGGAACATCAAGTGATGAGGACAGTGACAATGACATTGCACTTTTGACTCAAAAGTTTAAAAAATATTTAAGAAAGAACAGATTTAAAAATAATACAAAAAATAAATTTGAACAAAAGAAGGACCAAGTGATTTGCTATGAATGCAAAAAACCGGGACACTACAAGAACGATTGTCCTCAAGCCAAAAAGAGGACATCAAAGAAGAAGGCGTTCAAGGCAACGTGGGATGATTCAAGCGCATCCGAAGAAGAGGAGTCCAACACCGAGCAAGTTGCTCATTACGCGCTAATGGCTTTAGGAGAAGAGGTATGTGATTTACTTAATGAAGATTTATCTTTTGAAGAACTCTCTATCGCTTTTCATGAATTATTTGATGAATGTAGAACTGTTAGCAAGAAGTTAAGTATCTTAAAGAAAGAGCATGCTTTGCTACAAGATAAGTTTGATAATATTCAAACTCCTCCATGCTCTAAGTGTGAGCATTTAGAAGCAATAAAAAATGAAAATTTGCTTCTTAAAGAAACCTTAAACAAGTTTAAGGTTGGTAGCAAAGGATTAGATATGATCCTTGCACACAAGGGTCACATCGCAAATAGAAATGGAATTGGATTTGTAAAAGGATTACATCAAAATCCTACCACTTTCATAAAAGGACCTACATTACATGTTTCCTCTTATATGCAATGCAACTTCTGTTGCAAATCCGGACATATTGCCTACAAATGTCCTTTTAGGAAAATGAGTTCACAAAAATTAATATGGGTTCCTAAAGGAACTATAAAGGATTCGATAATAAATAACAAAGTTAGTGGGTCAATTTTTGAGGCACCCAAAATCAAATGGGTACCTAAAAATCATCCTCTTTTGTAGAAAAACCCACAAGCTAGGAGCAAGAGATGGTATCTCGATAGTGGATGCTCAAGACATATGACTGGAGATCCATCTCATTTCTCTATGCTCACTAGCAAAGAAGAAGGGTACGTCACCTTCGGAGACAACAACAAAGGCAAAATCATTGGCAAGGGAACTATTGGTAACAAATTTAGTTTTTCCATTGATGATGTTTTACTAGTTGATGGATTGAAACACAATCTCTTAAGTATAAGTCAACTATGCGATAAAGGTTATATCGTTAGGTTTGAATCAAATATGTGCATTATTGAAAAACCAAATCATAACATGACTATGATTGCTTTAAAACAAAATAATGTCTATACCATCAATCTTGATGAACTAAGTAATGAAATGTGCTTCTCCGTCGTAAATGATGATGCTTGGCTTTGGCATAGGAGATTAGGCCATGCAAGCATGAAAACAATATCTAAGATCTCATCTCAAGAATTAGTACGAGGAATTCCAAATTTAAAGTTTATTAAGGACAAAGTATGCGATGCATGTCAACTAGGCAAACAAATAAAAACAAGCTTCAAACCAAAAAATCAAATTAGCACTACTAGACCATTACAATTGATCCATTTGGACTTATTTGGACCAATTGATACAACAAGTCTAGGTGGAAGCAAATATGCTTTTGTGATTGTGGATGACTACTCTAGATACACTTGGACCTATTTCTTAGCTCACAAAAGTGATTGCTTCAAGTGTTTCTCTAAATTTTGTAAACTCACTCAAAACGAAAAAGGCTTCATGATTTCATCAATTCGGAGTGATCACGGTGGTGAATTCCAAAACCGTGACTTTCAAAATTTTTGCGAAAGTAATGGGTACAATCACAACTTCTCAACTCCAAGAAATCCTCAACAAAATGGAGTAGTTGAAAGGAAAAATAGAAACCTACAAGAAATGGCAAGAACTATGTTGAATGAACAAAGTTTACCTAAGTACTTTTGGGCCGAAGCTGTAAATACGGCTTGCTACATCATGAATAGAGTCCTAATAAGACCATCCTTATCCAAAACTCCCTATGAATTATGGAATAACAAAAAACCAAACATCTCCTATTTTAAAGTTTTTGGTTGTAAATGCTTTATTTTAAATGAAAGGGATGCTTTAGGAAAATTTGATGCTAAATCCGATGAAGGCATCTTTCTTGGTTACTCTTCCGTTTCTAAAGCTTTTCGGGTTTTTAATAAAAGAACTTTAGTAATTGAAGAGTCTATTCATGTAGTTTTTAATGAAATTTCCGATTTAAAGAAAAATGATTTTGATGATGATCTTGGTTTTGATAATTTGAATTTAAATGAACCCTCTCCTCAAAATAGCCATTTGAATGCATCTTCTTCCGAAATTTCTTTACCAAAAGAATGGAAGTATGTAGATGCTCATCCAAAAGAGCAAATTATAGGAGATACATCAAAAGGGGTTCAAACTCGTTCTTCTTTCAAAAATTTTTGTGCTAACGCCGCCTTCCTTTCTCAAATTGAACCTAAATGCATTGACGAAGCCTTAAAAGATGATTTTTGGATCATTGCAATGCAAGAAGAATTGAACCAATTTGAGAGGAATGAGGTATGGAAGCTTGTTCCTAGACCAAGTGACCACTTAGTCATAGGTACTAAGTGGGTCTTTAGAAACAAGCAAGACGAAAATGGTATTGTGGTTAGAAACAAGGCTAGATTAGTGGCCAAAGGTTTCAACCAAGAAGAAGGTATCGATTACGAAGAAACCTTCGCTCCCGTGGCTCGATTAGAAGCCATAAGGATGCTCCTTGCCTATGCTAGTAGTAATAATTTTAAACTATTTCAAATGGATGTTAAAAGTGCTTTCTTGAATGGTTTTATTTCCGAAGAAGTATTTGTCGAACAACCTCCCGGATTTGAAAATTCTCTTCTTCCTAATCATGTATTCAAATTGACTAAAGCTCTCTATGGCTTAAAACAAGCTCCTAGAGCTTGGTATGAAAGGCTTAGTTCCTTTCTTATTTTAAATAATTTTACCAAAGGCAAGGTTGATACTACATTGTTTATTAAACATTTTGAAAATAATTTTCTTATTGTGCAAATTTATGTTGACGATATTGTGTTTGGCTCTTCGGATGAATCACTATGTGAATCATTTGCCAAATGTATGAGTCTTGAATTTGAAATGAGTTTAATGGGTGAATTAACTTTCTTTTTGGGATTACAAATCAAACAACTTAGTGATGGTATATTTCTTAACCAATCCAAATATACATTAGAATTGTTAAAACGATTTAACATGGATAATTCAAAAGCAATAAACACCCCTATGAGTACTGCGACTAAGTTAGATATGGATGAAAATGGTGAAAGTTTCGATCAAAAAACATATAGGGGAATGATAGGTAGTCTACTCTACCTCACTGCGACTAGACCGGATATTATGTTTAGTGTAGGACTTTGCGCTAGGTTTCAATCTAATCCTAAATTATCTCATCTTAAGAGTGTTAAAAGAATATTTAGGTATCTTAAAGGAACTTCAAATTTAGGATTGTGGTATCCAAAATCTGAAAATTTTGATTTAATAGCCTATGCGGATGCCGATTTTGGCGGATGCAGAATAGATAGAAAAAGTACATCCGGAACATGCCAATTTTTAGGACATGCACTTGTTTCTTGGACTTCCAAGAAACAAAATTCAGTTGCACTATCTACGGCAGAAGCCGAATACATAGCTGCAAGTGCATGTTGTGCACAAGTCATTTGGATGAAAAATACATTAGAAGACTATGGAATTCACTTTAAAAATATTCCCATAAAATGTGATAATACTAGTGCCATATGTCTTACTAAAAATCCAATTCAGCATTCTAGAACTAAGCACATCGACGTTAGGCATCATTTCATACGCGATCATGTCCTTAACAATAATATTGTTCTAGAATTCATTGACACAAAGCATCAATTAGCGGATATATTCACAAAAGCCTTGAATGAAGACCAATTTGAATTCATTAGAAGGGAATTAGGTATGTTAAATTGTCCCTAAACAATAAACTTGTTTGATTGGATTTTCCGTAAAGTTTTTCATCTTCTTTCCATCTCTCATTCCATATGACATGTTGTGAAATCTCGAAATCGACTTTGATGACTTGATAATGAATTTCAAGTTAGCGATTTGATTTAAATAAGTTTTATCTAAATCATAATCTTGATCTTGCAAAATTGGAATCACAAATAATATCTTTTGGCATTCATGAATTGATACTTACAAATATGAAAGTATTGGCATTCATGACTTGAATTTGATTGAAACATTGTATGCTTAAATTAATCATTCTCCTATGTTTCAAAAATTCTTTAAATGCCTTATGTGATGATTAAAAAGTAATGTTGAGATTTTCATGAATTTGACGATTTGAATGAGTTTGTATTCGAATTATGATCTTGACTTCGTGAAATTACTACTTGAATTTTTTTTTTATCCCAATCTCTCTCTTATACATCTACAATTTCTGTTATTCATAGGAAGAAGAGATTAGATAATATGAATGCATGCTGAATTTTCCTCTAAAATGAACTCTGCGTAAATATTTTTGCATACTTAATTTTCAATGATAAAATCGTTGTATGACAAAATATGTGCTTCAAGTCTCATTTTCCTTTTTGTTGATGACAAAGGGGGAGAAAAGTGATGACTTATATCATTCTTAATAGCATGACAAAATATGAATTGCAAAATCCTTGAGAAAAGTGATCGATCGATGATTATCTTATATGCCTTGCAAAATCCTTGAAAATATTGTAAGATTGATTGATCATATTGAATGCATGTCTAAAATGTATAATCATGCAATTCAAGTTGAAAATCTTTATCTCTTGTCAATAGTAAAATTTGTCTCTTATCTTTCGACTTGAAAAAGATTTTCATCAAAGTTTCGCATTTACATTATGCTTAATGAGAATAACGATAAGTTCTACGGTTAGAGCTTATAGGTTTATACTTGAATTCAATGATGAAATTCAAGTGTTTTATCTTCTCATAATATGGCATATAGATAGGGGGAGTTATGTTTAACTCCGTCATCAATTGATTGTCATCATCAAAAAGGGGGAGATTGTTGAATCTCGGATTTTGATGATATAATCAATTGGTGGGTTAATTGATCTAATCCATATTATTGAGTTAAGTGTGCAGGATTAACTACGATAATCAGAAAACATAAAGCAAGGATACCGGAGTCGAGTTTGATAGACGTTTAAGAGACCGGAGAATCATCGGAGATGCTGCCGGAACCGTCCGAGAAGAAATCGGGAACGTGTTGGAAGTTCGCCGAAGAAATCGTCGGAGGCTCGCGGAGATCACCAAGAAGGCTCGGCTACTCGTTAAAGTCATCATAAAGATTGGGAGCTTGCAGGGAGTCCGTCGGAAGAGTTCGTCGGAAAAGCTCGCCGGAACAAGACTCGACGTTCGCGGTTAAAAAACTTGCTTAGGATGTTTTTTTTATGTAGTTCACCTGTAATTAGGATTAGGATTAAGAGATAATCCTATATCCTGGTTAGGGGCCAACTGGGGCCAAAATCAGATTTGGTTTGGGCGAAAAATAAGCCAAACCAATGAATCGGAAAGTCAGGCGGTGGAACCGCCTGGCTGGGCGGTGGCACCGCCCAGCACCCGAGTGCTGGGCGGTGACACCTCCTTGGCTGGGCGGTGGCACCGCCCAGCACCCGAACGCTGGGCGGTGGCACCGCCTGGCTGGGCGGTGGAACCGCCAGCACCGGGAACCCTAAGAGAATTCAAATTTTGGAGCCCAAAATTTGAATCCTCTTGAGGCCTATAAATACCCCTCAAATCTCAGCTGAGGTTACAACTTTTTAGAAGCATTTTGATTGAGAGAAAAGTCTTAGAAAGTCTTAGCAAGTCTTGTTTTCAATTTGCTAGAGAGTTCTCCTCCTTCTTTCTTATTGAAAATTTGTAAGAGGTTGAGCTGCTTGTAAAAGGTTGTAAGAGGGGTGTTTACCCTTCCATTTCAAGAGACTTGCTAGTGGAAGGTGGGAGCCTCATCGAAGAGGGGCCTCGCAAGTGGAGTAGGTCATTTGACCGAACCACTCTAAAAATCGGCGTAATCTCTGGTTTGCTTTTTATTATTGTCATTTACATTACTGCAAATCTTCTTACTGCTTTAGTTCCTTATTACTCTTGCTGCGCAACTTTAAGAATACGCCTTCAAGTTAAATTTCTCAAGTTTCATTCTTAACGTACGAAAGATTTTGTTAAAATCGAAGTTTTAATCCGCTGCACTAATTCACCCCCCCCTCTTAGTGCCGCTCCGATCCTAACACTTCCCTCTTGAAGAAACTAATCGGGTCATTAATGACCTATGAAATGACTAGCAAGGCTTATGAAGAGGAAGAAGACATCCTTCCAAAGAACAGGAAGGATATGACACTTAGAACTTTAGATGACTACTTGAGAGAAAACTCAAGTGATGAGGACTGTGACGATGACTTGGTACTTCTAACAAGGAAATTCAAAAAATTCATTAAGAAAAATAAGTTTAAAAATGACACAAAAAATAAATTTGAACCAAAAAAGGATCAAGTAATTTGCTATGAGTGCAAAAAGCTGGGACACTACAAAAGTGATTGTCTCCAAGCCAAGAAGAGAACATCAAAGAAGAAGGCGCTTAAAGCAACGTGGGATGACTCGAGCGCGTCCGAAGAAGAGGAGTCCAACACCGAGCAAGTTGCTCATTACGCCTTAATGGCCATCGGAGAGGAGGTAACAAATTTAATTGATGCAGATTTATCATTTGATGAATTATTAAATGCCTTCCATGACTTATTTGATGAATGTAAAACAATTAGTAGAAAATATAAATTGCTGAAAAATAAGCATGATAATCTTGTTAGCAATTTTGATAAATTAAAAATCGAATATCATGATAGTTTAGCTCAATGTGAAAAATGTCATGATCTAGAAACTCTCTAAAAGGAGAACTTGCTACTTAAGGACGCCTTGAAGAAGTTCGAGGTTGGTAGCAAGTCTTTGAACATGATCCTTACAAATAAGGGTCACGTTCCCAAAAGAAGTGGAATCGGATTTGTGAGAAGTCCTCACTAAAATCCAACCACCTTCATAAAAGGCCCTATCTTATATGTTCGGCACCAAAGTAAATGCAACTTTTGTTATAAACATGGACATAAAACGTATCATTGTCCATTCAAGAAAATTAACCCGAACAAACTGATTTGGGTTCCTAAAGGAACCATGATAAACTCTATGCAACATAATAAACAATGTGTTAGGATCGGAGCGGCACTAAGAGGAGGGGGGGGGGGGTGAATTAGTGCAGCGGTAAAGTGTGATAAACTTTTTACGATTTAAACACTTTCGAAAACTTCGTACGATAAAAGTAACATTTTCGTTTGAAACCGTTTCGATTGCGTTTTAACTTGAAGAGATAGGTAAGACGGAGACAAAGAAGTAGAGCATTAAAGTGCAAATGGTTTGCAGTAATATAATTGACAATAAGTAAATGCAAACCGGAAATTACGTCGATTTTACAGTGGTTCGGTCAAATGACCTACATCCACTTGCGAGGCCCCTCTTCGATGAGGCTCCCACCTTCCACTAGCAAATCTTTTGAAATGGAAGGGCAAATACCCCTCTTACAACCTTTTACAAGCGGTTCACTCTCTTACAGATTTTTAGCAAGAAAGAAGGAGGTGAACACTAGCAAATTGAAAACAAGACTAGCAAAAACTTTTCTAAGACCTTTCTCTCAAACAATTGCTGCTCAAAAAGTTGTATTCTCAGCTGAGACTTGAGGGGTATTTATAGGCCTCAAGAGGATTCAAATTTGGGCTCCAAAAATTTGAATTCTCTTATGTTCCCGATGCTGGCGGTGCCACCGCCCAGCCAAGCGGTGCCACCGCCTAGCGCTCGGGTGCTGGGCGGTGCAACCGCCCAGCCTAGGAGGTGTCACCGCCCAGCTCTTGGGTGCTGGGCGGTGCCACCGCCTAGGCCAATTCAGCTCACTGGTTGGGCTCCAAACTTGGCCCAAACCAGTCCGAACTCGGGCCCAATTGACCCCTACTTGGGTTATAGGATTAACACCTAATCCTAACCCTAATTAATATGCTAACTACAAATTTAAAGACATTTTCTAAGCTATTACAAAGTCCGTAAGTCAAGACTTCTTCCGGCGAGCTTCCAGCGAACTTCCGACGGTCTTCCGATAAACTCTCGGAAACCATTCTGTGGACTCCCGGCAAGCTCCTAGACTTCACGATTTGATCTTGGCGAGTTCCAACGAGCTTCTTCGGCAAGCTCCGATCTTTCTCAGTGAGCTCCGCGAACTTCCAACGAACCTTCCGGCGAGCTTCCGAAAAACCCTTCGGCAAGCTCCCTACTCATTCTCGGCTAGTTCCGGCAGCATTCCCGACGAACCTTCGGACTTCCGTCGAACTCTCGAACTACCAACGAATCCTTCGCGCTTGACTCCGGCACTTTGTTTCGCTTTATGTCTTCATCGTTATCGTAGTTAATCCTGCACACACAAACCAAAACTCTACTCCGATCTAGACAATTATTACAAAACAAATTGACATTCTATTGCCCGGCACGTCATTGGTTGGCGCTTCGTCCGATTCTTCGGCGCATCATCCTCTCTTGCGGCTTGTTGCCCAATCGGCGGTTGACCTCCACAACCCTGATATCCTTGGCGCAATTCCGCTCTTGGCCCGATGCCCGACGTCCAAAGACTTCTGCCATCCAATATCCTAACGTGATCTCCTCCGGCGCAACGTCAATTCTTCCTGCGTCAACTGTCTAATCCTGATCGAGTAGACTTGCATCACTCAAAATACAGTTAAACATCTAAACACAATCAATTAGTTTCATCATCAAAATATGAGATTCAACACAATGTAGATCAGTTTTAGAGGCACCCAAAAGTAAATGGGTACCTAAAAATTATCCTTTCTTGTAGAGACATACACCATCACAAGCTAGGAGCAAGAGATAGTACATTGATAGTAGATGCTCAAGGCATATGACCGGAGATCTATCTTAATTCTCTAAGCTCACTAGCATAGACGAAGGCTATGTCACCTTCGGAGATAATAACAAGGGTAAAATCATTGGCAAAGGAACCATAGGTAACAAATCCAACTTCTTTATTGAAGATGTTTTGTTAGTTGATTGTTTAAAACATAACCTCTTGAGTATTAGTCAATTATGTGATAAAGGATATATCATCAAATTCGAATCTAATGCTTGCATCATTGAAAAACCACACAAAAACATATCTATGGTCACATTAAAACATAATAACGTATACACCATTTACATCAATGATCTTTGCTGTGTTTCTTGGTTTTGAATGAGGATGTTTGGCTTTGGCACAGGAGATTAGTTCATGCTAGCATGAAACTAATCACTCAAATATTATCCAAAGAACTTGTACGAGGAATTCCTCATATCAAGTTCATCAAAGATAATGTGTGCGATGCTTGTCAATTAGGAAAACAAATTAAGGGTAGTTTCAAATCTAAGAATCAAATAAGCACCTCTAGGCCCTTACAATTGATCCATATGGACTTGTTCAGACCAATCTCTACATCAAGCCTAAGAGGTAGCAAATACGCCTTCGTCATTGTAGATGACTATAGTAGATACACATGAACTTATTTCTTGAAACACAAAAATGAATACTTTAGATATTTCACCAAGTTTTGTAAACTTGTTCAAAATGAAAAGGGTTTTATGATTTCATCAATTCGAAGTGATCACGGTGGTGAATTTCAAAATCGTAATTTCCAAGAATTTTGTGAATCTAATGGATACAACCATAACTTCTCTACTCCAAGAAATCCTCAATAAAATGGAGTAGTAGAAAGAAAGAATAGAAATTTATAAGAAATGGCAAGAACCATGTTGAATGAACATAGCCTACCCAAATATTTTTGGGCCAAAGCCGTAAACACTGCATGCTATATTTTGAATAGAGTTCTAGTAAGACCCTTACTCACCAAAACTCCCTATGAGTTGTGGAGTAATAAAAAACCCAATGTTTCATATTTTAAAGTTTTTGGGTATAAGTGTTTTATCTTGAATGAAAAAGATGCCTTAGGTGGTGGCACCGCCAGGGTCGGCGGTGGCACGGCCCAGGAGATAGTCTCCCAGGAAAGCTGGGCGATGCAACCGCCCAGGTTAGGCGGTGGCACCGCTTGGGCTCAGTCTCCGAGCGAGACTAAGCGGTGTAACTGCCCCAGTCAGGCGATGGCACCACCTGGTCTCAGTCTCCGAGCTAGATTGGGCGGTGCAACCACCCCTGTTAAGCGGTGGCACCGCCCAGAGGCTCAGTCTCCGAGCTGCCAGGCGGTTGTACCGCCCCAGTCAGGAGGTAGTACCGCCAGGACCCCGAAAATCCGGGAAAAGATATTTTTGAGCTCCAAATTCAAACCAGTTTGAGGCCTATATATGCCCCACCCTTTCCCGCATGAAAGGGCACCGTAAATCCAATCTTACTCTACGATTTTTAGAGCTCAAAAGTGTTATAAAGGCTAGAAGTTCTCCTCTCTTTTTTCTTCCAAGTTTTGATCTTTCAAGAGAGGAGAGAAAAGTTTGTAAGGGTTACCTCCTAAGCCCGTCAAAAGGAGTGAAACTGTAAAAGGGTGGTTGGCCTTCGCCTATTGAAGGAAGGCCTCTAGTGGACGTCGGTGACCTCATCAGAGGAGGAAGCCAAAAGTGGATATAGGTCAAGATTGACCGAACCACTCTAAATCTCGATTTGCATTTACTTTTTGTTCTCTATCTTAACTACAAACTGCCTCCATATCTTTACTTTAACTACACTTTGCCTAATCTAACTTTAAGCAACTTCCGAATCGGCTTTCATACCGAAATCACTTTTATCATACGAACGTCGTATTTTGATTTGCAATTACAATCTGTTCTCTATCTTAACTGCAACCTGCCTCTATATCTTTACTTTAACTGCATCTTGCTTGATCACAAGTTAAAGTGATCTCCGAATCGGCTTTCTTACCAAAATCATTTTTATCAAATGAATGTCGTTTTAAATCGTTGAAAGTTTTACGCTGCACTAATTCACCCCCCCCCCCGTCTTAGTGCTCTTGATCCTAACAGGGGTGAATTAGTGCAGCGGTAAAATAACGTCTCGATTTAAAACTTCCGTATGATAAAAAATTATTTCCGACGAAAGACCGATTTCGGAAACTTAACTTAAAAATCGAACTCGGAAGATAACTTGAAATCTCATTCTCATTCGAATATAAAGTGAAAGTAGTGAGCAAGTAAAGATTTAGTTTGCAGTATGTAAATGACAGGAAGTAAATGCAAACCAGAGAGCACGGTAATTTTAGAGTGGTTCGGTCAACGTGACATATATCCACTTTCGGCTTCCTCCTCCGACGAGGTCATCGGCATCCACTAAAGGCCTTCCTTCAATAGGCGAAGGCCAACCACCCTTTTACAACTCAATTCTCCTTTTACCAGGTTTAGGAGATAACCCTTACACCCCCACTCACTCCTCTCTCAATCTATTCTAACACTTAGAATTTTGAGAGGAGCTTACACAAGATTATAGCAGCGTTTCTATACTTTTTTACTCTCAATACTTGTGTGCTTTAACCAAGGATGAGAGGGGTATTTATAGGCTTCAAGTTGATTCAAACTTGGAGCCTAAAAACATCTCATCCCGGGTTCCTTGGGCATGGGCGGTACCACCGCCTGCGCTGGGCGGTACCACCGCCCAATGTTAGTTTGGCTGACACTGTCCTGGATAGTACCATCGCCTGGCACCCTTCCAGGGGCGGTACAATCACCCAGACTGGTGGTACCACTGCCTGACATAGTCTCAAAGATTGTGCCATGATGGTGAGTCTTCTTGGGACACTGTTTGGGCCTCTTATTGGGCCTAACACAATTCTTACATGGGCCTAGCTGGACCCTAATTGGGTTGGGCCAAATACAATGGCAATTATGTGCTAACTATGATTCCTAAGATATATTCTAAGCTAAACAAATCCCTATGTCAATTCTTCCGACGAGCTTCCGGCGATCTTCCGGCGAACCTCTGACGAACTCTCGGCAATGTTCCGGTGGACTCCCGGCAAGCTCTTGGACTTCACGACAATCTTCTTGGTGAGTTCTAACGAGCTTCTCTAGCAAGCTCCGTGACTTCTTGGCTGGTTCCCGCAGAACTTTCGACGAACGTCCGGACTTCCGACGAACTCTCGAACTCCCAATGTGATCTCGATCTTGACTCCGGGACTTCATTTTGCTTCGTGTCTTACTATCGTAGTTAATCCCACACATGTAAAACAAACTTCAATCTAGACAATTAATCCTAAGCATCTAATCAAGTTGTTCGGCATGTCATTGGTCCCTCGACGATTCGTCCGATTCTTCGGCGCATCGTCCTCTCTTGCGGCCTATTGCCCAATCGGTCAGTTGACTCCGCAACTCCAATATCCTTAGCGCAATACCCGCTCTTCTTAGCCCGATGCCCGAATCCACGGCCCGAAGCCTTCTATCGATACGTCGACCAATCCACTAGCCCGACGTCCAATCTTCTGACATGTTCCTCCGGCCCAACATGATTTTCCTGCTTTAATTGTCTCATCCTGATCGAAGCATCCTGTGTCACTCAAAATGCAGATTAAAACATAGACACATATCGATTGGTTTCATCATCAAAATCCGAGATTCAATAGTTACAACTAGGCTAACCTTTTACAAATGGATAATGCAAGGGTGTTTAATGACTTAGGCAATTTCAGCCAAGTCTATGACATTGTAGTATTAGAGCAAGCAAGCAACTTGAGCAAATAGTGAAAGTTCTCAATCTCACCAAGGCGAAGGATCATGGCGAATCAAGCAAGATGGGATAAGTACAAGAGGGGCATGCAAGTACAAACTCACTCTCAAACTATTGAAGTCCCTCAAGAGAAGTGCGATAGTAAAAATGGGGAGTGAGAAGTTGGCTATTCTCCGTGAGCAGAGGAAATGTAATCTAAAGCATCAACTGAAAAAAAAAGCTATAATGAGAGGCTTATAGCTGTAGAAATGATGTTCTCGAAGAGAGTATCGAAAAACTTTACTAAGGCCAATAAAGACTTCTTAGGATAAAGAACTCGCCAAGGAGATAAAATCTCAAATTGACAATATTGAGTTCTAAGTAGATCGATTGACAAAAGACACCAAAGACTTCATGCGACACCTACTCGAAGTCATAACGAAACTCATGCCCAAGATTACATTGCTCATGAGAGCTCTCAATACGAGATGGAGCAACACTCGTGTTACTCTCAAAACTTTAGAGCACTTGAATTGTATTACTAAGGGGATGTTAGGGATGCAAAGAATCATAAGAATTTTTTTGTTTGATATAGAATAGTACTTTTGAGCTACGAGGCTTGATTATGAAGAAAGTAAAGTTTTGATAGTAACAATATATCTGAATAGAGATGTAAAACTTTAGTGGTGAATATATTGTGAAGAGATCCAACAAGATTGATATTGAGTGGACATATGGATACTGAGTTGAGAATTCAGTTAGTATATGAGAATACTGAGTTCATATCAAAAAGGAAGATGAGATAACTATATCAAAGTATTTTCATTTTGAACTACATAAAGTAGTTCTCAAAACTGATATTGGTTATTTAGTTTCCTCGATAGCTTGAAGTCATGGACACAACAAAAATTACATCAAAGGAATATCACTTATTTTATTTTAAGATTGACACAGTGAAGTTGGTTAATTAGTTGTAGATTCATCAGCTTAGCTACCATAATTGTTGTGCAATAAAAACAAAAAAAGAAATATTTATGTCGGTTATAGTTAAAGTATATAGTAAAGTTAGTTAATTTTCTTTATAAATATAGGTATGAGTATGTAATAATTACCAAGTTAGTATAACAATTAATAGAGTTGTGTTATGTATTTACTTATTGATCTACCTATGCTTCTCAACTTCTCAAAATTGTATTTCTTTACTGATATTTGAATATGTTTTCCTTGTTGGGCTGACAGCCCATATTCAGCCCAAGGTGAGCTTTATTAGCCCACAGCTCACCCCCTCTTAACCTAACCCTAATTTATATTAAGGGGGGTGTGGTGGCTATAAAAAAAGGCAGCAAAAAGGCAGTTTTTGGTAGCCACAAGATTCCAAAGAAAAAGAGGAGAACAAGGCAGAAAAGGAAGATAAGGAAAAAAGACAAAGACAATACAGAGAGACTGTTCTCAATCATCTAGCAGTGCTTTCATCTTAGGTTAGATCAGATCTATAGTAGATTCTTTCTGTGATTACTTGGGAAGAATTAGGGAGGATTTAGATATTGTGCACAGTGACGTGATCCTTGTATCTCAGTTATTCTCTTGTGATTGTTGCTAGGTTTTGGGTAAGAGATTGAGATTTGTATATTCATTATTCTTATAGTGGATTATCTCTAGTTTGCCCCATGATTTTTACCCTTCACATTAAAGGGGCTTTCTATATATATCTTGGTGTTCTATTTGATTGTGATTCCATTTAATTCCGCTGCGTGTTATAGCCTACTAGTATTTGTTCATATACAAAAGTTTATTTCACTTTATATCCCATCAATTGGTATCAGAGCGGGGTTGTGGTGATTTAATTTTTGTATTTGAACATGGAGGTCAGTAATGTTTCTCGCATGATTAGTTTAAATGAAAATAATTAGATGATATGGAAACCAAGAATGAAAGATATCTTGTATTACAAAGATTTGTATGGACCTTTGCACGGGATAATGCAAAACCCACAACTATGGCAGATAATGAGTGGAAGAGGTTAGATCGAAAAATAGTTGGGTTTATTCGATAGTGGCTTAATGATAGTGTCTTTCACCATATGTCTACTGAAAATACTACATATTCTCTTTGGAAAAAATTGGAAGGTCTCTATGAAAGAAAAACAGTTGGTAATAAAGCTTTTTTATCAGAAAACTTGTGAACCTAAAATATAGAGAGGGTACTTCTATTGCTGAGCATTTGAATGAAATGTAGAGTATTACTAACTAGTTATCCTCTATAAAAATGTCTCTTGATGATGAGTTGCTGGCATTGTTACTTCTCAATTCATTACTAGAAAGTTAGGAGACATTGGTGTTGAATCTTGTATTTTGATGATGAAACCACTTGATATATGTTTATGATTTAATCTACGTTTTGAGTGACGCAGGATGCTTCGATCAGGATGAGACAATTAAAGCAGGAAAATCATGTTGTGCCGGAGGAACATGTCAGAAGATTGGACGTCGGGCCGGTGGATCGGTCGACGTATCGATAGAAGGCTTCGGGCTGTGAACTCGGGCATCGGGCCAAGAAGAGCAAGTATTGTGCCAAGGATATCGGAGTTACGAAGTCAACTGGCCGATTGGGCAATAGGCTGCAGGAGAGGATGATGCGCCGAAGAATCAGACGAAGCGTCGAGGGACCAATGACATGCCGGACAACTTGGTTAATTGCTTAGGATTAATTGTTTCGATCGAAATTTTGTTTTAAGTGTGCAGGATTAACTACGATGAAAATAAGATATGCAACAGGAGTTGCGCCGGAGTCAAGACAATGATCACGTTGGGAGTTCGAGAGTTTGACGGAAGTTCGGACAGTCGTCAGAGATTCTACGGGAATAAATTCGAGAAGTCCATGAGCTTGCCAAAGAAGCTCGTCGGAACTCGCCAAGTGGATTGTCACAAGTCCAGGAGTTTGCCAGAAGTCCGCAGGAGCATCACCGAGGGTTCATCGAATGATCGACGGAAGTTCGCTGGAAGCTCGCCGGAAGAAGCGATTGACGCACCGGAGCAAGTTGCAGTAAATATCTTAGGAAAAATTGTAGTTAGCACAATGATTAAGTTGGAAATGGGAGGTGATCCCATTAACTTAATCTTGGGGCAATTGGACCCCTGAAAAACCCAAATTGGGCCGAATGGATCAACCCATTCGGACCCTAATTTCTGGTGGGAGGTGCAACCGCCCAAGCCAGGAGGTGGCACCACCTGGGCTAAGTCTCCGAGCGAGACTGGACAGTGCAACCGCCCCAACCAGGAGGTGGCATCGCCTGGGCTCAGTCTCCGAGCGAGACTGGGCGGTGCAACCTCCCCTGACAGGACGTGGCACTACCTGGGCTCGGTCTCCGAGCACTGGCTGAGCGGTGCAACCGCCTCAGTCAGGAGGTTGCACCGCCTGAGCTCGGTCTTTGAGCTCTGGTAGGAGGTGCAACCGCCCCTGACAGGAGGTGCAACCGCCCCTGACAGGAGGTAGCACCGCCCAGAGGCTCAGTCTTCGAGCTCTGCCAGGCGGTGCAACCGCTCCAGTCAGGAGGTGCAACCGCCTGATCCCGGAATTTCGGGAATTGACAGTTTTGAGCTCCAAATTTGAACTGGGTTTGGGCCTATAAATACCCCACCCATTCAGCACTGAAAGAGCACTGAACATACACCGAAATCTTGATCTTGTTCTGTGATTTTTAGAGCTCAAAATTGTTGTAAAGGCCAAAAGTTCTTCTCCTTTTTTTTTTTCCAAGTTTTGAGCTGTAAAGAGAGGAGAGAAAATTCTGTAAGGGTTGTCTCCTAAGCCCGTCAAAAGGAGTGAAACTGTAAAAGGGTGGTTGGCCTTCGCCTATTGAAGGAAGGCCTTTAGTTGACGTCGGTGACCTCGTCGGTGGAGGAAGCCAAAAGTGGAGTAGGTCAAGATTGACTGAACCACTCTAAATCTCGGTTTGCATTTACTTTGAGCATATTATCTTTACTGCAAACCTCCTCTAAAGCTTACTGCTTTCTACGCATATACGATCGGGTTTCAAGCTTTGCACTTTCCGAATCAGCGTTTAGACGTAAATCTATTTTTTCTTACGATCATCATATTTCAGTTTGCGTTTACGTTTTGATTTCTATCATAACTGCAAACTGCCTTTATATCCTTGCTTAAACTGCATCTCGCCTAATCAAGTGATTTACGAATCAGCATTTAGACGTAAATCAGTTTCTTCGTACGAACGTCGTATTTCAGTTTGCGCTTATATTCTGGTTTTCATCATAACTACAAACTGCCTTCATAGATTGACTTTAACATCATCTCGCTTGATCTTAAGTTAAAGTAATCTTAGAATCGGCTTTCACACCGAAATCGTTTTTATCGTTGGAACGCAGTTTTTGTCGTTGAAAGATTTCCGCTGCACTAATTCACACCCCCACCCCTCCCCCCCCCCCCCCCCCCCCCCCCCCCCCCCCTCCTCTTAGTGCTCTTGATCCTAACAATTGGTATCAGAGCTCGGTATTTCTCATTTCGGATTTACACCCGAGAGAAATGGCTCTTCATGGCTTTCAAGAGGGCTTATTGGTTTTTCGTCCACCGTTGTTTAACGGATTGGACTACACTTATTAGAAAACTCGAATGAGAGTTTTCTTGATTTCTATGAATTTGGATTTATGAAATATCATTGAAAATGATTTTCAACTTCCCTCTAAACCGATGAACGAATGGTCGGATTTGAAGAAGTATTTTTCTTTAAACGCAAAGGCTATGAATGCCTTATTTTGCGCTTTGGACAAAAATGAGTTCAATCGGATTTCTACATGCGAAACGGCTTTTGACATTTGGCGAACACTTGAAATCACGCACGAAGGAACTAGTAGAGTCAAAGACTCGAAAGTTAACATTTTATTGCATGACTTTAAGATTTTTCGAATGCAACCAAGCGAGACTATAGGCGACATGCACACCCGTTTCACGGATGTCTTCAATAGTTTAAGAACTCTTGGAAAATGTTTTTCGGGTTTTGAACTCGTAAACAAGATTTTGCGTTCTCTTTCTAAGAAGTGGGATTCAAAAGTAACTGCAATACAAGAAGATAAAAACCTAAATAACTTACCACTTGAAGAACTAATTGGTTCGTTGATGACATATGAAATAGTGCACAATGCACATGATGAACATGATGAACAAAGTCACCTTCCAAAGAACAGGAAGGATTTGAAACTTCGGACAAATGAATACCACTTGAGCGATGACTCAAGTGATGAGGACAATGATGAACATGAACTTCGAACGCTAAATCTTAATAAGCTTATTAAATAAAAATCTAAAATAGACAATGAACTTGAACGAAGGAAGAGGCCAAAGAAGAGGAAGACAACCAAGGATGAATCAAGAACTTCCAAAGGTGAAACGGCGAATTGGGCTTTGACGGGCTTCGACTACAAGGTAAGTAACTCAACTCTCTTGAATTATTTTGAAATTACTTGATGCTCTCATGATGTATTTTCTTTTTTAGTTTAGAATTAATGTTAAAAAAAATAATTATGATCATGCTAGTAATTTTGAAAATGATAATATTGCATATTTTATGATAAACAAACAAAATGATTTTGATTGAAAATATGAAATCATGGTTAAGAAGTAATAATGTATATCATGGTGATGTCCATTGTTATTTCTCGATTTTGAGTATATTAAATCATGTTTAATTTGAAGTTATGATTAATGAGTATATATTTTTGAAATTATGTATGATGATTCTTGATAATTATGGATTATTGATTTTCATGATAATAACAGTGGCTTTAAAAACTGATGCATGTTTGACATAAATGAAATAGGCATGGTTATATGAAATAGTGTAAGTGTCATGCTTAACGATTGTATACTCAATGATGCATAATATAAAAACACTAAATGTTTGGATACCATGATTTATGATTTTATGCATGAGATTTTAAAGTTATACATGATGATTTTTGTGACTTATTGGTCTTGATGGTTTTATGATGAAATTCATTTTACGATCCTAAACGTTGATGCATGTTTTCATTTGACATAAATGAAAAGGCATACTTACATGAAATCGATCACTTAAGATGAAACACTTAAAAAAGGGGGAAAAATATATTATCAATGAAATCATGAATTTATTTATATTATAAATTTTGTGAGCCATAAAAATGATTTTGATGATTTAAATTTGAAATGAGTTTTGTCAAAATCATGATCATGATTTGTCAAATTGAATGAATTGAAAATGAATGATGATTTTTCTCTTGAATGATTGTGACCTGTATTCCTTGTATTCATGATATGATTTTTATGCAATTCTTTGTATTCATGAAAGGTTTATCTCATCACCCAATTATTTTCTTCTTGATATTCCTTATGTGATGATATGAATACATGAAATATTCATTAATTTATTTTGATGTATACAAATGAAAAGTTATGATCATGCATGGTAGGATATAATTTAACAAAATTGATATCATCATGATATGAAACATTTATGATTTGCAATGATGCACGCAATACTTGAGCTTTTTAATTATGATGTCATGTATTGCATATGATGTGAATCATGATTTAAAATGCTATGAGTTGTTGCTAAAATGAAGTATTATAATGTTGATTTAATGTCATGAATGCTCTAAATGATGAATGTTTGGTATCATGATCAAAATGAAGTGATAAATACTTAAAAAATATTGATTTAATATTCAGTATCATGAACACTTTATTATCATACATGAAAATAGTGATAAATACTTTGAAAATAAATGTTTGTATCATGTTAGATGGTTTGACATATTGTGCATGATAAGCTATAAAGATGATTGAAACAATGATTGAAATAATAGGAATGATGATTTGGAATCATATAATAATGAGTTTATATGTTTTAAAAATATATATGATGATAATGATGCATGCAATGATGAAATATTCATGATAAAATAATTGTTTTGACATTCAAGACTTGAATTTTCATCAATGCTATTTACCTTTGTCATAATTTAGAAATTAACGGAAAGGGTCTTCTCCTCTTTTTGACAATGACAAAGGGGAAGCAAAACATGCTTGAAAGCTAATTTGCTAGCTCATATAATTCAAAAAATAAGAGGAGAAAGAAAATAATTACACTTCTCAAAAGAAAAGGAATTGCTATCTTGAACATCACCAAGAAGTGCTATCTTACAAATCTCAAGATGCACAAATGCAAACATGCAAAATTTGTAATTTTGCACATCATTAAAATTTATGATGCTTTGGTGATTATGCATGTTCTAAAATGTTATAAGATTCACTAGCTTGCATGATGTAGAACTTGCTATATTGAACATCACCAAGGAATGATATCTTGCAGAAGCAAAAAGTTAACTTGCACGTGTAGCAAAACTTATATTTCAAGAAGCAAGAGTTGCTTTCTTGAACATCTCAAAATTACTAGCTTGCGTGTCTTAAAATTGTAAACTTGCCATCGTACTACCATGATGATGATGAGCATGCCTTATCTTCATGATTGTATTTGAAAAACTATGGCAAAAATATGTCCTAATGATTGAACGTGTTAAAATTATTTTTTGAACTTTCTTGATTGAATGATCAAATCACTTGATTGGCATAATGATTTTACACAATTACATGTTGGAAATTATGTGCTTGAATACAAAACTTCCATGATAACAAGCATGTTTTACCTTCATGATTGTAATTAAATATCTATAGCAAAACCTTGTCCGAATGCAAGAAAGAGTCAAATTTCATTTTCGGATTCTCTTGATCCTAACATATCAAGTTTACTCTCTTCCGAACTTAACAAGCATATGTCATATCAAGTTTAGTTCATATCATTGATTTTTGACATATGTAATCAACTAGCAAATATATCTCTCAAACACATATCATGTGAAAAATATTTTTTTTGAGAAATGGATTTGATGAATATGGATGAAAGTGTTTTTACTTGCAAGGATTTGTTTCACATACATATCTTGATCCTTGTAAAAATGAAGCATGATTTAATCTCTCATCGATACTAACTTCACTCGAAGTAAACTCACAAATAGCATGTATCACAAATAGTCTTCCTCCTTCATGCAAAAAGATAATAACAGATAAAAAAGGAAGAAGTTTTCAAAGCTATCTCCATGTCATGTTTTCCTTGAGATGTTTGTATAATTGATATCCTATCACTCACTGTTGGAAAATGACATGAACCTAGTTATGGCATGAATAATTACAAGCACTTATGCTTAAAATTTGCTTATATCATTCTCCGTTTTGTTGATGGCAAAGGGGGAGAAATATATGAATTGATGCTATGAACACTGATGATATACTTGCATCATCAAGAGATATATGAATTGATATGATTGCCATATTTGCAATGCTTGCATCATCAAGAGATATATGAATTGATGCTATGATTGCCAAACTTGCATTATGCCATGTTTGCATTATGCGTTAAGATATCAAGAACTTGTATCGTAATTTTACGCGTTGATATCTTACCATGTGATGAAATGCTACAATTGATAAACACTTGAAATGTTTGCGTTATGATATCAAAAGCTTACATCGCAATTTTACATGTTGATATTTGATAATAGCAAACTTGCATGATGATAAAACTTGATATTATGTTTTTCATGCAATGAGTTGAACCAATATCACAAACACTTGATTGTGGTACTTCTCCTTTTTGTTGATGACAAAGGGGGAGAAGTATGTTGATGACATGACATGTTATGCATAAGTTTATGCATAAGTTTATGATGACATGTTGCTTGGACTTTTGAATCCAAGAGTTTATATCAATATGGCATATTGATAGGGGGAGTTTGTTTAAACTCCGGGAGTTAAGGTTAACTCCGTCATCAAGTAATTGTCATCATCAAAAAGGGGGAGATTGTTGAATCTCGTATTTTGATGTTGAAACCACTTGATATATGTTTATGATTTAATCTGTGTTTTGCGTCACGTTTTGAGTGACGCAGGATGCTTCGATCAGGATGAGACAATTAAAGCAGGAAAATCATGTTGTGCCGGAGGAACATGTTAGAAGATTGGACGTCGGGCCGGTGGATCAGTCGACGTATCGACAGAAGGCTTCGGGCCGTGGACTCGGGCATCGGGCCAAGAAGAGCAGGTATTATGCCAAGGATATCAGAGTTACGGAGTCAACTGGCCGATTGGGCAATAGGCTGCAGGAGAGGACGATGCACCGAAGAATCAGACGAAGCGTCGAGGGACCAATGACATGCCGGACAACTTGGTTAATTGCTTAGGATTAATTGTCTCGATCGAAATTTTGTTTTAAGTGTGCAGGATTAACTACGATGAAAATAAGATATGCAACAGGAGTTGCGCCGGAGTCAAGACAATGATCACGTTGGGAGTTTGAGAGTTCGACGGAAGTTCGAACAGTCGTCGGAGGTTCTGCGGGAACAAATCCGAGAAGTCCATGAGCTTGCCAAAGAAGCTCGTCGGAACTCGCCAAGTGGATCGTCGCAAGTCCAGGAGTTTGCCGGAAGTCCGCAGGAGCATCACCGAGGGTTCATCGGATGATCGACGAAAGTTTACCGGAAGAAGCGATTGACGCACCGGAGCAAGTTGCAGTAAATATCTTAGGAAAAATCGTAGTTAGCACAATGATTAAGTTGGAAATGGGAGGTGATCTCATTAACTTAATCTTGGGGCAATTGGACCCCTGAAAAACCCAAATTGGGCCGAATGGATCAACCCATTCGGACCTTGATTTCTGGCGGGAGGTGCAACCGCCCAAGCCAGGAGGTGGCACCGCTTGGGCTAAGTCTCCGAGCGAGACTGGGCGGTGCAACCGCCCCAGCCAGGAGGTGGCACCGCTTGGGCTCAGTCTCCGAGCAAGACTGGGCGGTGCAACCTCCCCTGACAGGAGGTGGCACCGCTTGGGCTCGGTCTCCGAGCACTGGCTGAGCGGTGCAACCGCCTCAGTCAGGAGGTTGCACCGCCTAAGCTCGGTCTTCGAGCTTTGGCAGGAGGTGCAACCGCCCCTGACAGGAGGTAGCACCGCCTAGAGGCTCAGTCTTCGAGCTCTGCCAGGCGGTGCAACCGCTCCAGTCAGGAGGTGCAACCGCCTGATCCCGGAATTCCGAGAATTGACAGTTTTGAGCTCCAAATTTGAACTGGGTTGGGGCCTATAAATACCCCACCCATTCAGCACTAAAAGAGCACTGAACATACATCGAAATCTTGATCTTGTTCTGTGATTTTTAGAGCTCAAAATTGTTGTAAAGGCCAAAAGTTCTTCTCCTTTTTTTTTTTCCAAGTTCTGAGCTGTAAAGAGAGGAGAGAAAATTCTGTAAGGGTTGTCTCCTAAGCCCGTCAAAAGGAGTGAAACTGTAAAAGGGTGGTTGGCCTTCGCCTATTGAAGGAAGGCCTCTAGTTGACATCGGTGACCTCATCGGTGGAGGAAGCCAAAAGTGGAGTAGGTCAAGATTGACCGAACCACTCTAAATCTCAGTTTGCATTTACTTTGAGCATATTATCTTTACTACAAACCTCCTCTAAAGATTACTGCTTTCTGCGCATATACGATCGGGTTTCAAGCTTTGCACTTTCCGAATCAGCGTTTAGACGTAAATCTATTTTTTCGTACGATCATCATATTTCGGTTTGCGTTTACGTTTTGATTTCTATCATAACTGCAAACTGCCTTTATATCCATGCTTAAACTACGTCTCACCTAATCAAGTGATTTATAAATCAGCATTTAGACGTAAATCAGTTTCTTCGTACAAACGTCGTATTTCAGTTTGCGCTTATATTCTGGTTTTCATCATAACTACAAACTGCCTTCATAGATTGACTTTAACATCATCTTGCTTGATCTTAAGTTAAAGTAATCTTAGGATCGACTTTCATACCGAAATCATTTTTATCGTTCGAACGTAGTTTTTATCGTTGAAAGATTTCCGCTATAATAATTCACCCCCCCCCCCCCCTCTTAGTGCTCTTGATCCTAACAATTGGTAGTATCCCTCAGTAATTCTGTGCCAGATGGTATTATCACCATAAGTCAAATAACAAGCAGTTTGTTGAATGAGGAGCTGAGAAGAAAGAATTCAGCAACATCTCAGAATGACTCATAGGCACTTATCTCAGAGAACAGAGGAAGGTCAAAGTCTAGAAGTAGTTCACACATGGGTAGGAGCAAGTCAAGATCAAGAAAAGATATTGTTTGTATAACTATGGTGAGAAAGGACATTACAAGAACCAATGTAAGCAACCTAAGAAGAGCAAGAAAAAGGGAAAATAAGTTGACTCTACAAAGTCAAAGGATAATACTACAACTACAGTGCAAGGTAGTGATTATTTGATTTTGTCTCATTCTGATGATATTTTTTCTTATGTGTGTGTCAGGATCTTGAGTGGGTGATTGACACAGGTGCTTCTTCTCATGCTACACCACGGAAGGAGGTTTTTGCTATCTATAGGTCTGAAAATTTTGGTGTTGTCAAGATGGGCAATTATGGCACGGTAGACATCATTGGCATGGGTGATATCCATTTAAAGACCAACCTTGGCTGCAAGTTAGTGCTTAAAGATGTGAGACATGTGGTTGACTTAAGACTAAATTTAATTTCAGTTGTAAGACTAGATGATGAAGACTATGATAGCAAATTTCACAAAGGGCAATGGAAGTTCAGTAAAAGTTCACTTATTATAGCTAGTGGAAAGAAATGTCACACCTTATACAGGTTGTAGGCCAAAGCTTGTGGTGAGCAATTAAATGCTACAAAGAAAGACTTCAGCATAGAGTTGTGGCATAGGCAACTGAGACACATGAGCGAGAAGGAGCTGCAAGCTCTTTCCAAGAGAGAGGTATTGTCAGACATCAGAGGTACACATATGAACCCTTGTATTGATTGTTTAGCTGGTAAACAACACAAAGTTTCATTTGCTAGTCCTGCTTTATATAGAAAAATGCATGTCTCAGACCATGTTTATACAGATGTATATGGTCCTTTAAGGATAAAAACTCCTGATCGATTTGTTGATGTTCCTAGTATAAGTGGTGCACTTTATTTTATCACTTTTATAGATAATTTTTTTAGGAAAGTTTAGGCCTATGCTTTGAAGACCAAAGATTAGGTGATTAATATATTCAAAGAGTTTCATTCTAGGGTTAAAAGGGAGACAGAAAGGTAATTGAAATGCATAAGATCAAATAATAGTGGTGTGTACACATAATTATTTGATGATTATTGTAGATCACATGAGATCTAACATAAGATGACAGATTTAACCCTTGTCTTATGTCCCCATGAAATTTGATGAACAATTGATAAAGCACAGCTCACGGGTCCTTTATCCACAAAAAGCCAAAAGAAGTGTGGCAGCAATAATCGAAGTGCTACGGGGTTTCTCCAACCAAGAATGATGGGTCATTTGTCCAGCAACGACGTGTTCGACCCTCCGCATAAAATTTAACAAAAAGAAAAAAATATATTTTTTTTCATGTGAATTATGGGTCGTTTATCCATGTGTTCGATTCGACCCTCCGCATAAAATTTAACAAAAAAGGAAAAAAAGAAAAAAATATGGGTGGCCTGATCGTCCCCATAAATTTTTCACGTTCGATATATCTTTATGTACATCGGTTGACCTAATCCATATGATTTCGAGACAAATTTATGTTGAATCTCAGATTTTGATGATAAAATCAATTGATGGGTTAATTGATCTAATCCATATTATTGAGTTAAGTGTGCAGGATTAACTACGATAACCAGAAAACACAAAGCAAGAATATCGGAGTCAAGTTCGATGGACGTTTGAGAGTCCGAAGAATCGTCGGAGATGCTGCCGGGACCAATGGAGAAGAAATCGGGAACCTGTCGGAATTTTTGGAAGTTCGCCGAAGAGATCGTCGGAGGTTCGCGGAGATCACCGAGAAGGCTCGGCTACTCGTTGAAGTTGTCACAAGATCGGGAGCTTGCTGGGAGTCCGTCGGAAGAAATCCAAAGGCATATCGGAAGTCCGCCGGAAGTTCGTCGGAAAGCTCGCCGGAACAAGACTCACGATTGAAAACTTGCTTGGGATGTTTTTAGTTATGTAGTTCACATGTAATTAGGATTAGGATTAAAAGATAATCCTATATCCTGGTTAAGGGCCAATTGGGCCCAAAATTAGACTTGGTTTGGGCTAAATTTAAAGCCTAACCAGTGAACCGAAGGGTCTGACGGTGGCACCGCCAGACTGGGCGGTGGCACCGCCCAGCACCCGAGAGCTGGGCGGTGGCACCGCCAGTCCACTATCAGTGTCAGACACTGACAGACGGTGGCACCGCCACTGACAGGTGGTGGCACCGCATTGACAGGCGGTGGCACCGCCACTGACAGGCTGTCACGGACAAACTTCTAAATAAGATGTTTGATGTAATGCTTATGTATGTCCGTGTCTTTTGGCATGTTCATGCCTTGTACAGCATGTAGAAGGGCGGCCGAAGGCATAATAGTCCCATTTTAGTTGGGTTGGTGGCCTCTTTAGGCTTGTAAATAAAGGTTGTGTCATGTGGACACGTGCGAGAGATTTTCGGTCTATAATGGACCATTTTACCCTTTGTTGTGCAACTGTTCAGAGCTTGTAAAGTCTGTTTGTAATTTGCATTGTCTATGAAGTGTTTTTTAGAGATGTTTGCTTGTAGATCCCGATTGAGGCATTCTCTCTAACCCGTTCTCTCTTTTGTTGGTCCTAAGGGACAAAGGGGAGGCTTCGGGGAGGCTGACCTTTGCGGACGGACATGCAAAGGTGCCGCACGACTTAGGCAAAACTAGCTAAGTCCGTGACAGATGGTATCAGAGCGGGACAAGCACTCATAGAAACACTTAGCATGCAAACGTGAGGGACCTAGAGGGGCTGCGTTGAGGGCAGTCAGCACACGCGCGACCGTTTGGGGGAAAACGGGCATGGAGATGTAGGGAAAAGGAGTCGCTCGGAGGAGCGGGCATCTGACATTGGCATTCAGAGGAATGGCCAACCCTTCGCGCAAGAGGCACCACAAGAACAGGCAAGCTTGGAAGAATTTGGAGCGCACAAAGGTTGGGATGGCTGAGTTTGAGCTGCGGCTCAACGTTGACAACTATACTTGATGGTGCTCAAGCCAAGCGCGGCGCTTGGTAAAGGATGAGACCATGCAAGGTGGAATGAGTTGCTCAACGACCAAAGGAGTTATGCAAAGCTTACAGAGGTGAGGGGAATTGCTAACTCGAAGAATTTGGTACTCATGCATGCGCTTGTATGCGGACGATGGAATGTTCGTGGCCATCCCAAGGCGACCGAAACTCGGTGCCATGGAGCATTGAAACTTTCTCTTCGGCATGTGAAGGATACATCCGTAGGAGGCTGAAGTGTGCAATGAGTTCAGCATGTTGCTAGGCCTTGAGTGGTGCAGCGGGGGCTGTATTGACGTGGAGTCGCAATCTAGCAAGTGCGTTTGCAGGAGGCAGATCAATGCACAGTTTGTTCAGCAGATCAGAGTAGTCTAAGGGGATGGTGGTCTCCGAAATGAAGAGAGATGTTGCTCCAATGGGACAGTTATCCAGGAGGGATAAGTCTCGGCTCTCCAGAGGGAGAATCATGTGAGACAAACCTCACAAGTTGGGGAGGAGTACGTCAACAAACAACAACTCCACGAAGCTCGATGGACTGAGCAAGCAGCGAGGAGTCATCGCATGATCTCGCTTGAGAGAATGCATTGGTGGATGCATTGCGAGATCAAGTGGGGGAGCGACCCAAAGCAACTTAAATGAAGGCACACTTGGAGTCGATATGGAGATCGAACTCAAGGGAGGGCTGACCCATGGAATGGTGGGCGCGAGGTTCACCATCGACTCAATGCAAAAAATGAGGAGCAAAGCAACTTGGGTGTAACTTGGCGAAGTATCCAAGCCGCATGAAGGGAGCCATCATAGAAGTTGGAACATGGAGCAGAGGCACAGTGCTTTCCTTAGACATAGGTCAAGGACATGAACTCTTGCAGAGGCAAGAGTAGGATCATGTTGTTCCATGGGTCATTCATTCTATCAGAGAGGACTCATCTTGCATGGTGCCAAAGATGAAGGGAGCTTTTGGGCACATGCACCTTATCTCGGAGGAGCATTTGATGGAGGAACTAAGGCGACTCAATTTGCGGAGGCGAAGTTGGGTTCAGAAGGCCTTAGCATGGGGCAAGAGGACGCAGAGGCGGGTACTCTTGAAGAATATGCCACAGTGTTGCCATTCAAGTTGCCATGAAGGAAGCGGTGCACAACGGAGATTGTGTTAGTAGGGGCAGAGGCCCGAGATCCAAACAATGGTGCACTAATTGCAGCAAAGTCAGGGGACTTCGGGAGCTACTAGGCGACATACTGTCCTAGAGCAGTGCTTCATCTAGGTGTGACCCAAGAGTGGGTGGATGAAGGTCGATTGCCAAAGGAGCGAACGAAATCAAAGGTGGAAGAGACCTTGCAATGTATTGGCAGAGGCCACACATGGAGGGTTCACAATTCGAGTTTATTCCACAAGGATCAGAATGTAATGGAGATGTCACTAGGAGGAGACATGGTGCAGCGGATCGTGGTGGAACAGTTCGTGACAATGCGATACACACGACCTAGTCCCAGGAGGGACTAGATCATATGGAGGTCTGATCGGGAGCTACTGGAAGCTCCACTTCGGTGAACAACACGATGGCAAGAAGGGTTATGGATTCAAGGAGTGAAGGCTATGGTACCGCAAAGGCGGGTCTTCCGGGCGTGCATCGAAGTTTGCATCGGATGAAAACCTTGGTCATCAGCATATGGGGGCTGTGTTCCACTAAGGGAAAAGTTTGAATGCAAGTACCAATGAGTCCCATGGGAGGGACTTGATCATGCAGAGGTATGATCGAAGCAGCTAGAGAGTTGGACTGCTCCAGAGCTCATATTCGCTTAAGGGAGCCCGGCAAGTCAGAGGACAAGGTCAAGTAAGCGAACGTTGCTACCAAGGAAGTTAAGGATAACAGAATCGGTGCAAACCCTATAATGCAATGGCAGAGGCCATGCATGGGAGTTGCAGTCTGTCTTTCCATCGACCAAACGGACTGCTTGGAGAACACAGAGGTGTTGAAGTAGGGGGTCGAAAGGGGCGAGGAAGTGACGACGAGTCCAGAGGGACTTAGCTACCCAAAATCAAGCATTAGTTAGAATGGAGGTGGACTCGGAGGAGTGCCACAGAGGCATATCTACTGATTGTGAAGAAAAGTGATACAGATGCGAGGCGACGGATAGTAGTGCCATAGGCATGGCAGCGCCATGGTACCGTAGAGGCGGGACTTCCGTGAAAGTCATTGATCCCTTGCTCTCATGGAGGGAGAGCGCTTGGTCATGAAAGGGGCAGAGGAGGTGGAGCATGCAGAGGCAATCTCCAAGTACCGAGACAAGGCTGAAGGGTAGAGGCCGAGGAACTTCGTAAGATCGGTGTCAATGTGCTTCTCATCAAGATAGCCGAAAGTGAAGGACTTCGGGTCATGCAAAAGTGCATAACCAAGGAACGAAGCAGGCAGTACGTGGTGCTGTACCTTTGCTACTCAGTGGAGTAGGCGGCAGGGTTGATGGAGAAGACAGTACAATCCCAGAGACGATCAAACCTATGAGAGAATTACTCCAAGTTGGGGTGAAAACTTCCTGCATTCCAGAAGTTCGATGGCATTGAGAAGGTGAATCACAGTAACTAACTCAACGCAAGGAGTGCAAACACATCAAGTGCTTCAGAAGTGTGAGCAAAGAGCAGGCGAAGGCTAGTAACCAGCTCGATGCATGAAGTACAACCTCGAGGAGGCGGGCGAAGTCAAGTAACCTTTGCCTTCTCAACTCTTAAGAGAATGGGCGAAACCGAGTACCCCAATTCTCTTATCTATCCAGCAGAGGAGCTCTACATATGTTCAAAGACCCTTCGAAGATAATGGAAGACAATAGTTGTCAAATCCTCACCAACGGTGATCAGTGTTACTGAGAGTAGATTGTCCGCTTCATTTCCCAACGAAATACCAATCGAAAGCGGAAGTGATGCGAACCTACTTGGATGTGATAACTAAGTGAAAGAAGAGTCAATGAGCGAATTTTGTGGAGGAAGGACCCAAAACTTCAGAAGTTTGCGAGATGATGCTCGTTAAAGCTCCAACAAGCATCCACCCAGTTCAAGCAGCATGAGGAATTTGAGAGACTAGCGCAGTAAGGATGGTCTTTTCCTTCATCTGGGGGATCCGCAGGAATCAACAAGGATCAACACAACTTAGCCAACCCCACACCAGAGTCAGAGTCATTGGTGAGTTGAAGCAGCATGGCGGATCAAAGGTTCGACTACTCAAAAAGAGCAGCAGAGAGTAGTTAGGAGCCAAGAGGCGCATTGTAGCTGGAGCAGAAGATTGAAGACTTAGCAAAGGCGAGGAGTTGCAGCGTCGACAAAGGCTTCAACGAGGACGTCGAAGGAATAAGTGGGGGAGAATGTCATGGACAAACTTCTAAACAAGATGTTTGATATAATGCTTATGTATGTCCGTGTCTTTTGGCATGTTCATGCCTTGTACAGCATGTAGAGGGGCGATCGAAGGCATAATAGTCCCATTTTAGTTGGGTTGGTGGCCTCTTTAGGCTTGTAAATAAAGGTTGTGTCATGTGGACACGTGCGAGAGATTTTTGATCTATAATGGACCATTTTACCCTTTATTGTGCAACTGTTCAGAGCTTGTAAAGTCTGTTTGTAATTTGCATTATCTATGAAGTGTTTTTCAGAGATGTTTGCTTGTGGATCCCGATTGAGGCATTCTCTCTAACCCGTTCTCTCTTTTGTTGGTCCTAAGGGACAAAGGGGAGGCTTCGGGGAGGCTGACCTTTGCGGACAGACACGCAAGGGTGCCGCACGACTTAGACAAAACCAGCTAAGTCTGTGATAAGGCGGTGGCACCACCAGCATCGGGAACCAAAGAGAATTCAAATTTTGGAGCCCAAATTTGAATCCTCTTGAGGCCTATAAATACCCCTCAAATCTCAACTGAGATTACAACTTTTTGAGAAGCAATTGATTGAGAGAAAGGTCTTAGAAAAGTCTTAGCAAGTCTTGTTTTCAATTTGCTAGTGTTCACCTCCTTCTTTCTTGCTGAAAATCTGTAAGAGAGTGAACCGCTTGTAAAAAGTTGTAAGAGGGGTATTTACCCTTCCCCTTCAAGAGATTTGCTAGTGGAAGGTGGGAGCCTAATTGAAGAGGGGCCTCGCAAGTGGATATAGGTCATTTGACCGAACCACTTTAAAATCGGCGTGATCTCTGGTGTACATTTCATTATTGCTATTTACATTACTACAAACCTTCTTACGTGCTTTATTTCCTCATTACCTTTGCTGCATACCTTTACGAACACGCGTTCAAGTTAAGCTTTTCAAGTTCGATTTTTATCGTACAAAAGATTTATCAAAACCGACGTTTTAATTCGCTGCACTAATTCACCCCCCCCCCCCCCCCTCTCTTAGTGCCGCTCCGATCCTAACAATTTATACATTGTTCGGACTAAATATAAGAAAAAAAATGCAAAGCATAAGGAGAAAAAGGAGATTTGAGGATGAGAAAAAAGAGGAAAAAAAGTAGAAGATGAAGAACAAGCCATACTGATATCAGAATGAGATGATGTCGATGATATAGAGGAGACAACAACAACAATGATATCGATAGAGAAAGGATGATAGAAAATGCATGAGGATAGAGAGAATATATGAGGAGAACAAAGAGAAAATAATTGACAAATGGGCGAAGACCTATATCCACTTCTGATTCCTCCTCCGTTGAGGTCACCAGCATCCACTAATGGTCTTCCTTCGATGGGCGAAGACCAACTACCATCTTTACAGTACTTTCTCATTTTCACGGGTTTAAGAGACAACCCTTATAAGCCTCACACCTCTCTTGAATGATCACAAAACTTAGAAATAGAGGAGGAGGACTCTTAGCATTTTTACAATACTTTTAACACCCTAAGACTTCAAGATATTGTTTATACTTTTATGTCCTTTCATGTAGAAAAGGATAGGATATTTATAGGCCCTAATGGCTTTAGAATTGGAGCAAAAAAGTATCACATCCTCAGATTTCGGGGTATTGGCGGTACTACCGCCTGCAGACTAACACTGTGTAGTACCACCACTCAGTCTGGGTAGTACCACCACTTGACAGAGCTCGGAGACCGAGCTCTAGCGGTACCACCGCCTGACAGGGTGATACTACCGCTTGACAACATTAACTACCGGGGGTGCCACTGCCTAGACCACTTGGGAGACTGAGTCCTAAGCGATGCCACTGCCGGTCGTGACTTCAGGTGCTGAATAGGCTATTCAAATGGCCTAGTTCAGCCCTATTAAGGGCCCAATTGGCCTCTAACTGAGTTAGTGGGATTACCTCCCAATCCTAACTCAACTTATAGTCTAACTATGATAATTAAAATATTTAACTAAGCAATCTCTGTCCAATATGTCAATTGTTCTCTCGGTGAACTTCCGACGAACTTCTTGACGAACTTCCAGTGAACTTCCGGCGAACTCCCAACGAACTCCCGACGAACTCTCGGCAAGCTCCCAACGAACTCTCGACGAGCTTCCAGCAAACTTCTGACACATCGTCCAAATCTTTGACGTATGGTCTGATCTTTGACTCCGGCCCAACATTTGCTTTATGCCTTACTGATATCGTAGTTAACCCTACAACACTTATCTCAACATATAAATTAGATCAATAATTTACCAATTGATTTCATCATCAAAATTTGAGATTCAATAATCTCCCTCTTTTTGATGATAAGAACTAATTGATGATGGAGTTAACCTTAACTCTCCCTATCTATATATCATACTTGAGAAAAGACAAACTTGAATTCACAACCTTGAATTCAAGCTTTAATCGATTTTAATTAGAAATTTCATGCATTGTGCATCATCATAGTTTCAAGTCATCAAGATATTAAATGCATAATTTCATCACTTCATGCATGATAAAATGCTTCAAGCATAGCCTTGCATCACTACTTGCATAATACATCATCTTGATATAACCTTTATGATACTTACATTAATGCATGGTAACATTCAAAAGTTCACAATATTAAAAAGAATCCAACATTGCATCATTGCATAGTAATCATTCAAAAGTTCACAACATTAAAGAGAATCCGACGGTGCATCATTGCATGGTAACATTCAAAAGTTTACAATATTAAAAAGATCACAACATCAAAAGTTCACATCATTAAAGAGATCACAACATTAAAAGTTTACAACATTAAGGAGGATCCGTCAACTTCTCCCCCTTTGCCATCAACAAAAATACATACATTAGCTATTCAGGTGGTGCTAAATCAAAATATCTAAACTGAGTATTAAGTTGTCAATGAATTTGCTGCAACTCAGTTAAGATTTGATCTTGATGTAGTTCAAATCGATCCATTCGAGTCCCTATGGCGTCGACAAATGAGGAAGGTGCTTACTCTGTTGGAGGTGTTGCCTCAAAGGGACTAGTAGGAGGAGATTGATTTTCCCTAAATATTGGTGTTTCAGGTTCTGGATCAGGTGGGAGGGATCAGTCCTTCTAGGTAATCTAGTCTAGGTCTGACTATACATCTTAATCTTCTTAGCAGGTTTCTATTTATGATATTAAACCTATCTAGTTTCAAGATTTCTTCGTCAGGTGGAATATGTAATCAAATCAAATAATAATAAGTTAGGAATTAATTTTTTTTCTCTTTCTTGCCATTGTAATTTAGAAAATATTAATTTATTTTCTTATTTATTAATACGAATTAGGAAAGAACTATTACACATTCCAAATAGGATGATATCATATTTGTTAGTATATTAAATAAAATAATTTATATTAAATAAAAATAATTTATATTAAATAAATATAAAAATAAAAATATATTTCCTTTAATGGAGGCTCACCTCCTCCTATATAAGGGGAGGGATTTCTCTCCTTCGTTCCTTACTTAGCCGAGACCAACAACGGGAGGAACGATGAGTTACACCATGCTGACGAGAGGTAGGTTTCCCTATCTTTCTTGAAAATAAAAGTTTTAGTTTTTATTTGATTCTTTAAATATTGAAAGTTTTATAGTATGAAAAATATTTATCAATTCTTTAAATGTTAAAATTTTTATTATTGCATTAAAGTCAATCAGTTAAAGTTTTTATAATGTTCTTTGACACTTGATTAAGGTTTTTATTTTAGATTTAAATATGTTAAAAAGTTATATCTTTATATGATATTTCCTAGCATTACAGTTTATCTTTATTCTTATCTGAACTAAAATTTTTGTTAGATTAAAATTTGTTATCTAAAATTTTTTAATATTCCTTGATCTAAAATTTAAAATGTACTATTCTGAATGATTTAAAATTTATTTGACTAGAATATGTTAAATTATACATGTATTGGAAGCATGATTTCTATTAGAATTTAGAATGTTATTTCCTTGTATTAAAGCTTATCTGTCGGTCTATCTTTTAATGTGTTATGATTTTATTCAAATTTAGAATGTTATTTCCTTGTATTAAAGCTTATCTCCTTAAATAATCTTTTAATGTGTTATTATGTTTTTGTTTATATCGTTAATGAATATATGTTGTACTATGAAATTGGATATTAATTGGATTGAAATTGCTCACAAGCCAAGCCTAACTCACGGGTCAGGCCTTGGCCCATAAGCTAACCCAGCCCAACCATCATGGGCGATCACATGCGACACACATAACCAGTCCATGGGCTAAGGCTGGCCACCATCTTTGTGTGATACATACCCAGTCATGTATAATGCACATGACTAGTAGATGGGTTGGCCCAATCTAGCCCGATATTGTTGTTGGATTTAAGCTCAAATATTGATTGAACTAAACTAGGCTTGATTAGTCTAGATCAATTCATGGTGATTCTAAATTGATTGACTTATTTAAGTTAGTTTAACCAAAATTGAACCTAATTTAGTCTAAATTATACTAGTTTAGGGTGGTTCCAGACTAGTTAAATGAGGATTAGAGATCGGTTCAGTTAGGTTCTAGTAAATTGAGTTTAATTGGATCAATTGAACTAGAGTTCAAGTCAATTGAGGGCTAATTTATATTATTTGATATTGATGATATTTAAAAGAAATATTTTAAATGTGTTATTTCATCCCGATATAGACATGACGAGTATGAGATTATATTATTTCCTTGCCGAAAGCAGGTAGGGTGATTCTCTTCGAGGATTAGCGGGCCGTCAGACGTGATGGTTAGACGATTCCTTCATCCGTTGTTAGGAGGAACGTGTCCCCACTTTGGCGGGTAATAGACACCACTCCATCCGCTGTTGGGAGTGCGATATGAGTTTGCCACCATCCGCTGTTAGGAGAACACAAACTCATGGCATAAAGTCTTTCACTTTGCCAATTTAGTGATTTGAGCTAGAAAGTACGAAATGTACTTTTTTGAAAAACCCGATGGTGGTACCGTCCAGTGTCAAGTGGTGGTGCCGCCTAGACTATGGTGGTACCACTATGACATAGTCTCTCAGACTATGTTAGGTGGTGGTACCACCCAAGCAGGCGGTGGTATCGCCAATACCCCGAAAACCTAAGGATTTAAATTTTTAATTTTATTTTTTAAGTCATTTGAGGCTTATAAATACCCCACTCATGCTTCCTTGATGTAGCAAGAAAGGGGCAATAAGTCTTTCTAAGGGAGGTGTGAGATCTTTTGTAAAAGAGAGGTTTAATAGTTTTCTCCTAAGCTTGTGAAAAGGAGAAAATATTATAACAATGGTAGTTAATCTTCGTCCGTTAAAAAGATCGATAGTGAAAACCGATAGCCTCGAGGAAAGAGGAATCAGGAGTAGACATAGGTCAAGACGACTGAACCACTATAAATCTACTTTGTATTTTTCTGTATGCTTTTCATTTTGATTACTAATTGATTTAGTTGCTCATTGCATTTCCGATACGGATTTCATCAATCGAAACTTTCAAACCAAAATTTTTCGAAAGCACTAATTCACCCATCCTACATCCCCCCCCCCCCCCCCCCGTCCCCTCTCTTAGTGCCTTTACTATGCTAACACCTTTTGGTCCACAACTTTTCAAATCGTAATATACCTCATTAATCGTATGCTCACTCTAGTTCTCCAATACTAATCACTATTTAAAAAATTATTTCATAAATCTCTAAACCTTTAGAAACTTGAAGTATTTGATTGTCTATGTTATCCATGACTACGTCTCTATGCTTCACATAAAATAATACCAAGATCTAAGCCTTGCATTTTCATATGATACTATCTTGAACATAATGCTTTTCGATGCTATGAATCTTAAACTCAAAAAGTCTTTATACCATGTTATGTTATTTTTGTAGAGTCTACCTTTCCGTTTCAAAACCATGAGTCTCCTTCCATATGAGCTACTCCAACAAATATACATCACTGGAGTATACCCTTTCCCATCAAACAAGCCTCCAAAAACACCATCCAATCCTTCCCCTTAGGATCCACACTTTATTATTACCCTAGTTCAACAATTCCTCACTCCCTCCATTACTTCTCCTCTCCCTTCTTCACAAGTTCCCCTGTTGTTGAAGCAATGCCCTTAGAAACACAACCACTGCCTTTACCCCCTCCTAGACCCAGTGACATTGAAGTACCTCAGCTTGACCCGACCCATGTTAGTGCCTCTCCTTCGCCCATACTAACAACACAACCTATAGCCCCTGGACATCTAATGACAACACGTTCTAAAAGTGATATTTTCAAACTGTGTCAAATCATTGACCTATATACTATCACAAAATCCTCACTTAAGGCCAGTGAATCCACCACAATTACTGAAGCCCAACAATCTTCACACTAGCATAAAGTCATGTGTGAAGAATATGATGCCCTCCTCCATAACTCTATATGGACCCTTGTATTCTTTCATCCTATACAAAATATAATCGGGTGTAAGTTGGACTTTCGAATTAAGCACAACCCAAATGGATCCATTGCCAGATATAAAGCACATCTAGTGACCAAAGGGTTTTATCAACGTCTTAGTGTTGACTTCATAGAGACATTCAGTCCTATTGTTAAACCCATAACAATATGACTTATCCTAAATTTGGTCATCTCAAAAGGTTGTCACTTACGACAACTCGATGTTAACAATGCCTTTTTACATAGGACTCTAATTGAAGATGTATTCATATAGCAACCTTTTAGCTTCATCCATCCTCAATATCCAAGACATGTTTATAAATTACAAAAAGTCATTTATGAACTTTATCAAGCTCTAAGAGCATATTTATAAAGTATATTGAACTTGACTCGTTTTTTACATCAATTGGCTTCATCAACTCCAAGTCTGATACCTCATTATTTCTTTAACAATAAAATGGAGGTATAATATATCTTTTAGTATATGTGGATAACATTATTGTCATGGGCAACAATCTTATGGAGATGAAGGCATTCCTCAAGCAATTGACAGATCGATTCTCCCTCAAAGATCTAGGAACCTTGAGCTACTTTTTGAAAGTGCAAGCTACTCAATACCGATAAGTACTTGGCTCCTTACAATACTTAGCTATCACCCGTTAAGTCATCTTATTTGTGATCAATAAATTATTACAATTCATGTATCGATCATCTACTACGTATTGGTTTTTAGTTAAACGAATCTTATGATATCTTAAAGGGGCCTTCAATCATGGCCTCTTTCTCCATAAATACTTCATACTTCATCTCCATGCCTTTGTCAATACTGATTGGATAGAGAACTTTAATAATAGAACATTCACGTTGGGGGTATATTGTCTTCCTTGGTGCTAATTTAATCAGTTGGAGTTCTAAGAAACAAAAGACAGTCGCACGGTCTATATCTGAAGTTGAATACCGTGTTATCGCCATTGCTACTATAGAACTTAATTGGGTCACGAATCTACTCAAGGAACTTGATATCAACTCTATCTTTACTCCTACAATCAATATATTATGATAATGTCGGAGCTACCTACTTGTGCACCAATCTAGTGTTCCACTCACGCATGAAACACATCGCCAGCGACTTTCACTTCATGCGAGATCAAGTTGTTAGACATCAACTACGTGTTTCTTATGTACATATGGTTGATCGACTAGCAAACTCACTTACGAAACCTCCCGTCCATAAACTATTTTCATTACATCGGTCCAAGATCGGTATCTTTGACAGAAACACCATCTTGAGGGAGCATGGTAGCATATAAGATTTTTTTCAACTATATAAAAAAATTTATCTGTTGAGGAAAATCTTTTCTTCTACCTTGTATAAATAGAAAATATATTAATAAACTTTAATTAGACTTTGTCTTCAGTTTCACTAATCACCCATTAGACGCCGATGCATGAGCTGGGCCGGGCCTGCCGTCTTCCCGTGAGCGCAAGCGTCAGAAACGCAAATAACAGCAGCGAAGCTGGCGATCGGATCGCCATAGTGAATGAGGAGGCTATCGGTCTGTCTCTCTCTCTCTCTCTCTGTTAGGCACAACCAAAGGCAAGCTTGTGGTGGTCTGTCATCAACAAAGCCATGCGACATGGTTATATAGGAAAAAGTGGGTGATGAAGCTGACGACGTCTGTGGATGCGCGAATTAAAGCTTTCCAGAGACTGGCATGTCACAGTGTCTCACCGTGTTATTTTGTATCTGTTTTGATTTAAATTCACGTACGGATCACAGTACCTCGTCCTGTGTCATCGGTTCAATAATAAACATAATAATTTGCGTAGCACTCACAAAGAAAAACCAAAACGACTAAAACGTGGCGTTCCAAATGGACGGCCATGAAATTTGCAATGCCTTGTTAAGACATTAACCTTCGTTCAAATGATAATAATTTACACATCAGTGACTAAACGAAGACGCACGTGACGTTCCAAATGGACGGCCGTGAAATTGGATGGACCATTTTGGACACAGCTCACGGGTGCTTTATCTACAAAATGCCAAAAGAAGTGTGTCCGCAATAATCGAAGTGGTACGGGGTTTCTCCGACCAAGAATGATGGGTCATTTGTCCAGCGACGACGTCTTCGACCCTCCGCATAAAATTTAACAAAAAGAAAAAAATATATTTTTTTTTCACGTGAATTATGGGTCGTTTATCCATGTGTTCGACCCTCCGCATAAAATTTAACAATAAAGGAAAAAAAAATATGGGTGACCTGATTGTCCCCATAAATTTTTCACGTTCGATATATTTTTATGTACATCGGTTGGCCTAATCCATATGATTTCGATACAAATTTATATATTGATGCTCAATATGGGTCAACATTGTTCAGACCAAATACAAGAAAAAAAAATGCAAAGCATAAGAAGAAAAAAAAGAAAAAAAAAGTAGAAGATGAAGAACAAGCCATACTGATATCAGAATGAATGAGATGATGGCGATGATATAGAGGAGACAACAACAACAATGATATCGATAGAGAAAGGATGAGAGAAAATGCATAAGGATAGAGAAAATATATGAGGAGAACAAAGAGAAAATAATTGACAAAAACTATCAATATAAAGAATGATATATAATAGTAAGCTACATCAAAGGGTACATTTGATACATCAATTATATTGTGTAATAAGTCTGATACGAATAGGTATCGAATGTGAAATGAAAAAAAATTTGATCATGCATCAATTTATTATCAAACTAGTAAATTCCAATCTATGATGATCAATATGTCTAGTATTTAAAAGTGTTAAGTCAGTTTAGTTATAAAAACTTTCACATTCGAATTCAGTTTTTGTCACTTATCTTTTCAAAAAAATCTAGTATTGATAAATTTAAGATGGTAAAATTCAAATATAGTAATTACACAAAGAAAACCCATGCAACATGGATAAATGGTATTACTGAAAATAAAAAAATACTGTAATGCAGTAAAAATCATTATATTATAGTATTTTCTGGTATTATTAAAAATATTACAACATCATATAAAAATAATATAACTGAGCCGATTTAGAGATAATTTTTATACACCATCGATGAACATGTAGGTAGAAGGTGGGAACAAATACGAAGTGACTCAGCATTTGCTTCACGAACATACTTATCATTTTTTAAAAATCTTTTCTTCTCTCTCTCTCTCTCTCTCTCTCTCTCTCTCTCTCAGATTTTATGCGGAGGGTCGAACACGTCATTGCGGGACAAATGACCCATCATTCGCGGTCGGAGAAACCCCGTAGCACTTCAATTATTGCTGCCACACTTCTTTTGGCTTTTTCGTGGATAAAACATCCGTGAGGTGTGTCCAAAAATGTCCATCCAATTTCACGGCCGTCCATTTGGAGCGTCGCGTGCGTCTTCTTTTAGTCACTGATGTGTAAATTATTATCATTTGAACGAAGGTTAATGTCTTAACAAGGCATTGCAAATTTCATGGCCGTCCATTTGGAACGCCACGTTTTAGTCGTTTCGGTTTTTCTTTATGAGTACTATGCAAATTATTATGTTTATTATTGAACCGAGGGACTCGTGGGTTAAATCTGACATAGGACAAGGTATTGCGAGCGTGCGTAAAGTGAGTGAGTCATGTTCCTGTCACACATTGATTGGCCGAACACGCATCCCTTATCCAAAGCCAGTCTTCTCAACTCTTCTAGCATATTCCGTCTCTTTTTTTTATTATTTTTGGATGAATTTAAATCAAAACAGATACAAAATAACACGCTGAGACAATCTGACATGCCAGTCTCTGGAAAGCATTAATTCGCGCATCCACAATACGTCATCGGCGTCATCACCCACTTTTTCCTATATAACCATGTCGCATGGCTTTGTTGATGACACACCACCACAAGCGTGCCTTGGGTTGTGCCTAACAGAGAAAGAGAGACCGATAGCCTCCTCATTCACTATGGCGATCCGATCGCCAGCTTCGCTGCTGTTATTTGCGTTTCTGATGCTTGCGCTCACAGGAAGACTGCAGGCCCGGGGCAGCTCATGCATTGGCGTCTACTGGGGACAAAACACAGACGAGGGAAGCTTAGCAGATGCTTGTGCCACAGGCAACTACGAATACGTGAACATCGCCACCCTTTTCAAGTTTGGCATGGGCCAAACTCCAGAGATCAACCTCGCCGGCCACTGTGACCCTCGGAACAACGGCTGCGCGCGCTTAAGCAGAGAAATCCAGTCCTGCCAGGAGCGTGGAGTCACGGTGATGCTCTCCATCGGAGGTGGCGGGTCTTATGGCCTGAGTTCCACCGAAGACGCCAAGGACGTGGCGTCATACCTCTGGCACAGTTTCTTGGGTGGTTCTGCTGCTCGCTACTCTCGACCCCTCGGGAATGCGGTTCTGGATGGCATAGACTTCAACATCGCCGGAGGGAGCACAGAACACTATGATGAACTTGCCGCTTTCCTCAAGGCCTACAACGAGCAGGAGGCCGGAACGAAGAAAGTTTACTTGAGTGCTGCTCCGCAGTGTCCTTTCCCGGATTACTGGCTTGGCAACGCACTCAGAACAGATCTCTTCGACTTCGTGTGGGTGCAGTTCTTCAACAACCCTTCGTGCCATTTCTCCCAGAACGCTATCAATCTTGCAAATGCGTTCAACAATTGGGTCATGTCCATCCCTGCGCAAAAGCTGTTCCTTGGGCTTCCTGCTGCTCCTGAGGCTGCTCCAAGTGGTGGCTACATTCCACCCCATGAGCTCATATCTCAAGTTCTTCCGATCCTAAAGGATTCCGACAAGTACGCAGGAATCATGCTGTGGACTAGATACCACGACAGAAACTCCGGCTACAGTTCTCAAGTCAAGTCCCACGTGTGTCCAGCGCGTCGGTTCTCCAACATCTTATCTATGCCGGTGAAGTCTTCCAAGTAAACCTGAACGGCGTAGATGATCGGTGGTCGAAAACTCCGATCATCATGGGTCCCCCATCGTATCCGTGCGTGCTACGTATGGTGTTTCGCTTGTATGTGGTCTTTTCAATAATATAATAAGGGGGTAGTTTTACGTATCCATATTTTCCATGTTCGAAAACAGTATATTTGCTGCCCCTTCCAAATTTGGAAAAGATAAAATAAATAAATAACTAAAAATATCCTCTCTCTTTTTTCTCTTTCGACAAATATATAACTCTTAACTTTCCCAATTGTTTAAGCAAAAGATATAAATTCTGAAGATCAATATGCTACCGCTTAAGATGCATACTTCCACTGTTAGGGAAACATATTCAAATATCAGTAAAGAAATACAATTTTGAGAAGTTGAGAAGCAAAGGTAGATCAATAAGTAAATACACAACACAACTCTATTAATTGTTATACTAACTTGGTAATTATTACATACTCATAACTATATTTATAAAGAAAATTAACTAATTTTACTATATACTTTAACTATAACCGACATAAATATTTCTTTTTTTGTTTTTGTTGCACAACAATTATGGTAGCTAAGCTGGTGACTCTACAATTAATTAACCAACTTCACTAAGTCGATCCTAAAATAAAGTGACATTCGTTTGATGTAATTTATGTTGTGCCCATGATTTTAGGTCATCGAGAAAACTAAATAACTTATCATTATCATAGATGTCTTGTATGTTCAATACCAATGTGGAGAACTATTTTACATAGTCAAGAATCAAAGTACTTTGATATAGTTATCTCATCTTCCTTTTTGATATGAACTAACTGAATTCTCAATTCCCATTTTAAGTCCTCCTATATATCCATTCAATATCAATCTTGTTGGATCTCTTCCCAACATATTCATCACTAAAGTTTTACCTCCCTATTCAGATATATGGTTACTATCAATACTTTACTTTCTTCATAATCGAGCCTAGTAGTTCAAAAGTACTATTCATATCAAATAAAATAATTCTTGAGCTTCTTTGCATCCCTAATATCCCCTTAGCAATACAACTCAAGTGCTCTAAAGTTTTGTGACCGAGTGTTGCTCCATCCATATTAAGAACCCTCGTGAGCAATATAATCTTGAGCGTGAGTTTCATTATGACTTCGAGTAGGTGCCGCATGAAATCTTTGGTGTCTTCCATTAGTCGATCTACTTAGAACTCAATATTGTCGATTTGAGATTTCACCTCCTTAGCAAGTTCTCTATCCCAAAAAATCTTTATTGGCCTTAGTATAGTTTTTCTATACTCACTTCGAGAACATCGTTTCTATAGGTATAAGCCTTTCCTTATAGCGTTTTTTTTGTTGATGCTTTAGATTACGTTTTCTCTACTCACGGAGAATAGAGAACATCGTTTCTTGCTCCCTATTTTTACTATCGTACTCCTCTTGAGTGACTTCAACAACTTGAGAGTGAGTTTGCACTTACAGGCCCCCCTTGTAATTGCTTAGAGCAATGGTCTGATTTGCCCCGTCTTGTTCGATTTACCATGGTGCTTAGCCATAGTAAGATTGAGAACTTTCACTATTTTCTCATGTTGCTTGCCTACTCTAATACTACAATGCCATGGACTTAACTGAAATTGCCTAAGTCATTAGACACCATTATGTGTGGGCAAGTCCTATGCCACCTATGTGATCTAGGGTGTTGAGATGATTGACATTTTACATTGCACTATAGCCTATAGAAAATAAATCATGATACATAAAAACTAGGTTATTTTGGATAGTTTTGCTTATTCTAGTGAGCAATCATTTTGTAGTTCTATAAACTATTCCTGTTTATAATTTTCAAAGAAAAATACACAAAAACAAAACAAATGAATGATGTTTGACAATATACTTGTTGAGGCACCCTAGTTGATTTGTATTAACATATGTTTAGCATCACAATATTAAAGTTTAAAATTAAAATATTAAATTATAATTAACATAAAAATTGGACATACTATCTTATCGAACGCCATCCAGTACCTTCTCACAATATGAAATAAATTATAATATATAAAAATATTTTTCTTAAAGTCCAACACGACGAGGTGCTAATGAAATTTTCTATTCAGAAATATGAAATCGATCCATCTATCAAAATTTATTTGATAGCTTGGGTTGAACATCAAAGTCCCTACTTATTGATATTATTTTTATATTAAAAATAATAATAACCAAAATAATTAAATATATTAGAAATACATAATTTAGTAAGAGATGATAAAACGATATTACCTAAAAACATGTTATAATAATTGTATTTCCGTAACATTAGCAAAGGATCTTATTGTAAATACAAGAATTATAGTGACTAAATTGCAAAAGTACAAAAGAAAATAAAAGGTTTTTTTTTTTGCCCTACTGCCTCTCTCCTCGCATAATCACCTCTCCGTTGTACAAGAGGCTTCAGTGAGGTGAAATCAAGCAGAAGACAAGGGGGAAAGGAAGATTAGAAGATAAAAAGAGGGAGAGGAAGAAGGAAAGAGAGAAGATAAGGAGGCATTGGCTGTAAGAACAGAAAGGCAGAGAAGAACAGAAGAAAAGGAAAATAGAAAGGGACGAAGGAAGAAAAAGAGTAGAAAGGAAGGAAGTGGAGAGAAAGAAAAGAGGAAAAAAAGAAGAAATAGAGGATCGGGTGTGAGAATAGGGTGGGGTTTCTAAAGATGAGGAAAACGCGATGATAATCTAAGTTGTAAATGAATAGTATTTCTGATTATTATATCTGGGACGACAAGAAAGTGCACCTTTCGTGGATGTCTTTCTGGATATTATTAGATTATGATATCTTCATGAATGGAGATGTGATCGATACATTCCATTGTCATTGCATCAAAAATTGTCAAGTCCTGTGCATCAATTGTTACAAGCATTATTGTAATACCACCAACCCAGCAAAGTCGAGGATGGTACAACACCGCAATCCTATTGGTTGACCTACAAGAATGCAAGGCCACAACCATAACAAATAACTCTCACAATATAATTATTATATAATTCAATTCATAATTAATCAATCTACAGAACATTAATAACATAACTCAATCCATAATTAATCCTCTCATTTGGACATTCAATAGATTCAACAACTCCTTAAAAGTCACAACATCCCAATCTAAATCTATCTAGATAACATATATATACAAACTAATCTCAATGTACAATGATCTCAATAAAATAATTATATAATTCAATTAATAATCGATTCTATCATATTTCTATTGTGCACTCTGAAAAATTTAAAGATGATCATTCGAGTAAACCACAATTCAATAAGCACTATAACTCATATGCTAGTCAAAACTTATCATAAATATTTACTTTCATTACAACATATGAATTCTTTATGCATTCAAAATATGTATGGATATCAAATACTTTCCTTATGCTCGTACGAAAAATTTAAATTTTATATGTATTTTAAAATCATGACTTATTAACATAAAATATTTGAATATCATATCTTTCCTCATATTTATACAATTTACAAAACCTTTGTTTCATTTACATTTCAAATCATAATTTGTTAATAATACTTTTCAAAGTAACATATATTTTTCAAAATGAAAGGATAGATATAACTAATTTCACTTATCAGAGAATCAAACATTATAGTACAAAAACTATCGTTAATTTTTATTAAATAAGCATAAAATATAACTAATGATTCATAAACATAAATATAGCTAATGTGTATATAATAGAAGTCGTAGTATATACTACAACTCTCATGATATATATAACACATATCACCCTATGTCACAGTTAAAAAAAAAATAGTTTTTAAATAAATATCAATGCATAACCCTCGTTCATAGGGCCTAGATGATAGTCATATTGACTAGACAACTATAAGTAAAAACAATATAACAATGACCTTCTTACAAGACAAGGTGTTTTAACAAATCCTTTTACCTATCATTTCAAAGCTAATGCAATTATATATCATCTAAAATTAATAATAATTAAATATTTTTAAATATAGTATTAAGTGAATATTTAGCATAAAACCATAAATGCTTGTAAAAAATTTCAAATCATATACTTCTCTAAATTATATATATTTAAATCTTTTATAATATTTTTTAATAACAAAATTTTATAAATTATGTAAATCACATGCATCTATAATTTCTAAACCTATACCTCAATATTATCAAAAATAGGTTAGATAAAATAAATCAAAATAAACCAAATTCCTACTAACGTCTGACAATGCCAAGATACAACAACAAATTCAATGGGGGAGATGCACATTGCCTACGAAATCAATGGGAATAGGAACACAAACAGCCAATACAATGTTTTGAAGGTCACCACCGGTAGAAACAAACAAAATTCATTCAAGTATTCTGAAAAAAGGCAAATGTTGTTTTAGGGTATTTTCACACTGGTCTTTTTTTTTTTCACATCCCGTGATAGGAATGTAGAGGCTCTCGGAGATTAGAGTTTTGAGGGGTTTACCATTTTAGGCATTAGAAGATAGGAAGGAGAGGGAAAACCTAAGGAAATGATAAATAAATCTAAACAAAGTAAACTAGAACCTAGTCAGGATGCTCGAGCCCCTTCGGCAAGAGAGGAGAAATGCTTGTCGGATTTCCTCTATCAAGAGAAGAGGAGATGGGAGCCGGTTTTGTCGAAACCGAAACAAAGGGATAAGAGGTGGAGGGCCACGAGGGGACATCATTGACAACTCCTGCGTGAGAGTTTTGTTATTAGTTGAGGTGCATGAGATGTTACAATAAAAGCATATGTTCAAGAGGAAATCAAAGTCGAGAGCAAAAGAGCCTTGGGAGAAAGGCAGAAGGATTCAATTGAAAACAAGAGAACCTTAAGAGCTAGTCAGTGTAAGCTAAATTGATGGGGTCCAACCAGTCGATAGGGTCTTTCGATCGATCGATGACAATGACGGGAAAAGAGGGAGACAGTGATTTCAGGAATAATTTTGGTATCTTAGGTTTTATGAGTGATTGTTTGGGAATAATGATAAGGGAGGTATCCTTTTAAAAATATCTAAAAAGAAGATATATATTTTTTAGGAAATACGGTGAATGTAGAAACTTTTAGAAGCAATTACTTCTAAAAGAACTCTTGTGTGACTTGTATAATCTCAATGAACGTAGCATTCTAAATCCAATAGAAAGTATGCTTTATAACATTAAAATAAAAAGATTTTTATTAGTAATCTTTTTTATATTTTTAATATTATTTAAAAAAAAATCAATATTATAAGTTTTTTTTTTCTGTAAATGGACATAAATATTTTTTTGTCTCTTTGTCTTTCTTCACCATCATTATTAGAGATGCATCGGAATGACGTTGGATGACAAAATATCATTAGGCAATATTCTTATCCACCTGCATTAAATCGTCGAGTGACATTCATCGAGTAATATTAGATGAGACGATAAAGTGGTGTCAAATGGTATCATAGGATTCTAGTGGATGAATTAGGGGGTGTAAAAAAAAATGGACCTATGTAACAAGGATAAATGTGATGAAATAAATGAATAAAATATTATATTATTTAACAAATAAATTGAAAGATAATTGAATAGTAAGGATAGCGTGAAGATTATGAAATTTTAAAAATCAAGACAAATGTGAAAAGAAATAAATATAATTTTGTTTAACCTCTGAATAACTATCTAACATTTTATTTATCAGTTAGTTGTCTCACTCAATCTAAAACAAGCTTCAACTTTCATTTCTAGGATTATAAAAGAGCGAATTGTGAGAAAAATACTTTTTTCAGATTTCTTTTAGAAAATATTTCTCATTTTTAGAATTACTTGACATAGTATTTTTCTTTTTTTGCCAGATACTCGTGATATCCTTAGTCACCTATTCTTTTTTTTTCTTTTTTCTATAAACCGATCAAGTGTTTTTTTGATATTACTGAAAATAAAAAAATACTGTAATGCAGTAAAAATTATTATATTATAGTATTTTTCAACATAATATTAAAAATAATATAACTGGGCCGATTTAGAGATAATTTTGATACACCATCAATGAACATGTGGGTAGAAGATGGGAACAAATAGGAAGTGACTCAGCATTTGTTCCACGAACATACTAATCATTTTTTGAAGATCTTTTCTTTTTTCTTTTTTAGATTTTATGCGGAGGGTCGAACACGCCATTGCCAGAAAAATGACCCATCAATCGAGGTCGGAGAAACCCCGTCGAGTCTTAACGAGCACTTCAACTATTGCTGCCACACTTTTTTGTGGATAAAGCACCCGTGAGCTGTGTCCAAAATTGTCCATCCAATTTCATGGCCGTCCATTTGGAACGTCACGTGCGTCTTCGTTTAGTCACTGATGCGTAAATTATTATCATTTGAACGAAGGTTAATGTCTTAACAAGGCATTGCAAATTTCATGGCCGTCCATTTGGAACGCCACGTTTTAGTCGTTTTGGTTTTTCTCCGTGAGTGCTACGCAAATTATTATGTTTATTATTGAACCGACGACACAGGACTGTTAGGATCAGAGTGACACTAAGAGGGGGTGAATTAGTACAGCGGATTAAAACTTGTAAGTTTAAAAACGAATTCGTAAATACGAGGAGATTTCGTTTCGATAGTAACTTAAGTAGATGAAAACCGAAAGCTAGCAGTAGTATAAATAACACTTTTAGGAAAGTAAAAACTCACACATTCAAGGAACCCACCAATTTAAAGTGGTTCGATCAAAATGACCTACATCCACTTGCGAAGCCTTCTTCGAAGAGGCTCCCAACTTCTACTAGCAAATAACTTTGAAGGGGAAGGACAAATACCCCTCTTACAACATTTTACAGTGGTTCACACTCTTACAAATTTTCAATGAGAAAGAAGGAGGTGAACACTCAAGCAATTGAAAACAAGACATGCTAAAGACTTTGCTAAGGCTTTTTTTCTCAATCTATTGCTTCTCAAAAGTTGTATTCTCTGTTGTGAGGGGTATTTATAGACCCCAAGAGGATTTAAATTTGGTCTCCAAATTTTGAATTCTCTTGGGTTCCCGAGGCTGGCAGTGCCACCGCCTATCAGTGGTGGTGCCACCGCCTGTCAATGTCTGACACTGACAGTGTACTGGCGGTGCCACCGTCGGACCTCTCGGGTGCTGGGCGGTGCCACCGCTTAGTCCAATGGTGACACCGCTCAACTCTCGGGTTCTGGGTAGTGCCACCGCCTAGACTTTTTCAACTCACTGGTTGGGTTCTAAACTTGGCCCAAACCAGTCCAAACTCGGGCCCAATTGATCTCTAACTGGGTTATAGGATTAACCCTTAATCCTAACCCTAATTAAATACAAACTATACAACTGAAAACATAGTCCTAAGCAAGTTTTTAACCGGCAAATGTCGAGTCTTCTTCCAGCAGCTTTCCGGTGATCTTCCGGCGGACTTCCGATACACCTTCGGATTTCTTCCAATGGACTCCTAGCAGGCTCCCGATCTTGTGGTGAGTTCAGCGAGTAGCCGAACCTTCTCGATGATCTCCACGAACCTCCGACGATCTCTTCGGCAGACTTCCGAAAACTCCGACAAGTCCCCGAATTCTTCTCGGTTGGTTCCGGCAGTATCTCCGACGAAACTTTGGACTCTTGAACACCCATCAAACTTGACTCCGGTAGGCTTGCTTTATGTTTTCAGACTATCGTAGTTAATCCTACACAATTAACTCAATAATATGGATTAGATCAATTAACCCATCAATTGATTTTATCATCAAAATCCGAGATTCAACAATCTCCCCCTTTTTGATGATGACAATCAATTGATGATGGAGTTAAACATAACTCCCCCTATCTATATACTATATTATGAGAAGATAAAAATACTTGAATTCAATCTCTTTGAATTCAAGCCTAAGTCGATAAGTTCTATCCGTTTGAACTTATCGTTAATCTCAATAAGCATGAGCAAATACGAAACTTCATATTTCTCATGATTTCAAGCTATGAAGATTATTTTCAATTTGAAAGAAGACAAATATCATTTCAACAAGAGATGCGAACTTTCAGCATGAATCTCATAAATGTAAGGCATGATCAAGCAATCTAAAAACTTGCAATAATCTCAAGGAGTTTTGTGATTTATCATTTACACAGGCTCTTGCTATTCAGATAAGTCATACTTTCACCTTGGCATAAAATTCATCAATCTTTTACTCATTCTTCTCGCTTTAATACATGCTCTTGCAATTGATATAAGTCATGCTTTCGATGCATACAAGACACAAGACATTTGCATTAACACAAGCTTCAATTGATATAAGTCATGCCATCACATTGGCATATAATTCATCAATTTTTTTGCTCATTCTTCTCCCCCTTTGTCATCAACAAAAAGGAGATGAAACTTTTAAGCATACAATTTGTGATTGAAAATTCACCATGAAGATTGATCATTCGACATCCATAAGATTATACAAAATTCAACATTCATCCAAAATTCATCTTAAAAAAAATCACCATTTAACCAGAATTCATCTAAAAAAAAATTCAGCATTCATCCAGAATTCATCTCAACATTTATCCAGAATTCATTTAAAAAAATTCAGCATTAATCAAGAATTCATTTCATAAAAAAAATCAGCATTCATCCGGAATGCATTTAAAAAATTCAGCTTTCATTCAAAACTAAAAAAGCATGGCTTTCATACAAAAGAAAGAATATGATAAAACTTTAACTTGGCATTAAGAGTAATCATACAAGGATCGCATGTCAAGGTAACAGAATAAGAAGGCATATCGATTAATCCTTAGGAGGAAATCCGTAGTTCTTATACATGACATCTATTTTTTGATTCATTTGTTGTAGTTTCTTCAAAATTTCAATTTGCTGAATTTGAATTTGCTCTTGCTGTGATTTGAGTAGTTTTTATTGTGATTTGATCTGATAGGTGTCATTATCTAAATAAGATGATAGATCAAGAATATCAAACTGTGAAGAGTAGGCAAAATAATGAGAAGAGGAAGGAAATATTTCAGATTTTACTTTATGGAGAATTCTTTGGAAGATAGAGAGCTTAAACCAATAAGAATCCCTCTCTTAGGCTTCTAAAGGTTAGAATGAGGGTTAGAGGGGTTTAGAGAGTATTATGGGAGTTCTAGGGAGAGTTCTCACGGGTTGGGGGTGTTGAATCTCGGATTTTTGATGATGAAGTCAATTGTCATTTGTTATCTAATCCATATGTTGAGATAAGTGTGCAGGATTAACTACGATGGAAGTAAGACATGCAGCAGGAGTTGCGCCGGAATCAAGACCACGATCACGTTGGGGGTTCGAGAGTTCGACGGAAGTCCGGACGATCGTCGGAGGTTCTACGGGAACAAATCCGAGAAGTCCAGGAGCTTGCCTAAAGAAGCTCATCGGAACTCGCCAAGTGGATCGTTGCAAGTCCAGGAGTTTGTCGAAAGTCCGCAGGAGCATCACCGAGGGTTCATCGGATGATCGACGGAAGTTCGCCGGAAGCTCGCCGGAAGAAGCGATTGACGCACCGGAGCAAGTTGTAGTAAATGTCTTAAGAAATATCATAGTTAGCACGATGATTAAGTTAGAAATGGGAGGTGATCCCATTAACTTAATCTTGGGGCAATTGGGCCCTTGACAGACCCAAATTGGGCCGAATGGATCAGCCCATTCGGACCCAGATTTCTTGGCCAGCGGTGGCACCGCCCAGGGCTCAGTCTTCGAGCGAGACTGGGCAGTTCAACCGCCCCAGTCAGGCGATGGCACCGCCTGGGCTCAGTCTCCGAGCGAGACTGGGTGGTGCAACCGCCCCTGTCAGGCGGTGGCACCGCCTAGAGGCTCAGTCTTCGAGCTGCCAGGCGGTTGTACCATCCCAGTCAGAAGGTAGTATCGCCAGGACCCCGAATATCCAGGAAATAATATTTTTGAACTTCAAATTCAAACCAGTTTGGGGCCTATATATACCCCACTCTTTCCTGCATGAAAGAGCACCAAAAATCTAATCTTACTCTGTGATTTTTAGAGCTCAAAAGTGTTGAATCTCATATTTTGATGATGAAACCACTTGATATGTGTTTATAATTTAAACTGCATTTTGAGTGATG